>NC_090826.1:173782919-174085950 GCF_028021215.1 Eschrichtius robustus | reverse complement strand
CTTTATCCTTTTCGAAATTGCCTTCTCATGTGAATAAAGTTGTGAATTAGTGGGTAAAGACATGAAATGTGGTTGCACATCACCATCAGGAAAAGTGATTCTACTAGTTCACAATTAAATGTGACACTGGCAGCAATAAGTTTAACACAATAATAACAGTAATAACGGTGCACAGCACCCCATGGGGATGCTCTGTAAACAGAGGCACAAATATTATTTATGCAAAATTCAATGCCCTGTAAAAATGAATTAAAAATGAAATCAACCAGGCTGGTTTATAAGTTGTGGGTTGAAAGTCATAGTCACTGTGTTTCATCCAATGGAAAGGAATGCAGTGGAGTTTAGTGAACAAAAAAACCACACGTGGATTTCAAAGAGAATATAAGTAGTGGGAGAAAAAAAAAAAAAGGAAATAGGTGACAGAGAAAGATGGTGGTGAGTCTGGAGGTCATTTGGTTTTAGCATGTGTGATTCTAGATCACGTGGGCAACCAAAGTAGAGTTCAGCTCAAAAGAGAAGCTTATGGTCACTTTAGTAGGGGAAAACTTCAAACCCTGGCCAATTTGTTAGGAACTCAGCACAGTTAATAAAAATGCATTACCAGACTCAAGCAGAAATTCCAAGAGCCAATTCTAAGATACCAAAGTGACACATGGTGTTTAATGAATATTTTTCTGGTGATTATGATTTTGCAAAGTTGAGACTGGAAATAAAGTAAATCTGGCAGAAAGAACATATGTCTGGGTCATGTGAAAAAAAGAATTGTACCAAAAACACAAAATACATAGGAAAAAAAAATCAGTTCAATAGAGATCAAATGTTAACATAACATTAATGTATACACACCCAAATCTCATATCAGTGAGAAATTTTCTTGCGACACTGTGACGTTTATTTCTTATTTCTTGTGACACCGACAGCAATAAGCTTAATACAATAATAATAGTAATAACAATGCACAGCACTCCATGGGGATTCTCTGTGTAAACAGAAGCACAAAGAATATTTATGCAAAATTCAATGCCCTGTAAAAATGAATTAAATATGAAATTAAGCTGGTATTCAAGTAGCTGGAATGAGAGCCATAGTCACTGCATTACATTCAATGGAGAGGAACACAGTGGAGTCCAGTGGCCTCCCTGTAAGGTTTTAGTGGAGTAAACAAGAAATGCCATGGACTGAATGTTTGTGTTCTCCCAAAATTCATATGTTGAAACTGAATCCCCAATGGGATAGTATTTGGAGGCCTTGGGGGTGATTAGGTTATGAAGGTGCAGCCCTCATGATGGGCTTAGTGCCCTTATAAAGGAGTTCCCAGAGAGCTCCCAGGCCCTTCCCACCACATGAGGACAACAAGAAGCCTATCTATCAACCAGGAAACCCTCACTGAACACTGAATCTGCCAGTGCCTTGATCTTGGACTTCTCAGCCTCTAGAACCCTGAGAAATAAATTTCTCTTCTTTATAAGCCACCCAGTCTATGGTATTCTGTTATAGTAGCCCAAATGGAATATAACAAGAAGAAATGAAGGAACATTAGGAAAAAAAAAGACTCAGCCATAAAAAAGAATGAAATAAGGCCATGTGCAGCAACATGGATGGACCTAGAGATGATCATACTAAATGAAGTAAGTCAGAAAGAGAACGACAAATACCATATGATATCACTTACATGTGGAATCTAAAATACAACACAAATGAACATATCTACGAAACAAAAACAGACTCACAGACATAGAGAACAGACTTGTGGCTGTCAAGGGGGAGGAGGGCAGGAGGGAAGCATTGGGAGTTTGGGATGAGCAGATGAAAACTACTGTATGCAGGATGGATAAACAACAAGGTCCTACTGTACAGCATAGGGAACTATATTCAATATCCTGTGATAAATCGTGTTAGAAAAGAATATGAAAAAGAATATGTATATATGTATAACTGAATCATTTTGCTGTACAGCAGAAATTAATACGACATTGTAAATCAGCTATACTTCAATAAAATTTTTTTAAAAAGGAGGAAGTTTAGAGAGATACTCTACAGTGGGTTGATTCAAGGTCTAATATGAAATAAAGAAAATACAATGGTTTCCACCCCCTTCTCATCCAAATCTATATACCATCGCTAACCTCCATTCATCTGCCAACTGTGCTGCTAAGTATTTGTGAGGAAAGTTAATGGAGAAAAAGGAAAGGAAACCAAGAGAGAGCATGAGAGCCTGGTCTAAGCCTTGTAGAAATGCAGACATGGAGAACACGCATGGCGGATTCAGAACGCACTGCCAGCTGCCTCGAGTCCACAAGAGCACATTTTCAAGCCAATTAAAATCCAGTTTTCCTCCCCCAAAGTTGACAAATCAGACTGTTGGGGAATTTAAGACCTCGTGAGAAAAACTAGGGTAGAATAATCATGAGTGGCAGTGATCATAAAAAAGCACTTATACATAAATGATATACTCACTAAAATTAAAGACAAATATGAAAAGACTATCAATGACAGACACACTAATTAAGTCATGTTTCCTGTGCAATTAATTTCCATTTATCATCCTTTGATCTCTTGAATATTTCTAGGATCTTCCTTCTAGCTGGTTTCAGCAAGATGACTGTAAATTCAGTTTGAGTTGCTGTAGATAATAGGCATATGAAAAGACTTTTTTAGAAACATCTGGTTTTTAAACCAAACGTTTAATGACACTCTTATGTTACTACTCTGAGCATCTTGGTTTTAATACAGTGCTACTCCAGGTTCATGTTTAATTGATATATAATGTTGAAGATTTGGTGGAGAGTTATACATAAGTAAATGTAAACATATCAAGATTTTCAGTCAAGGAAAATAACAATTAGGAAAGTGCTTATTCTGAGGCCAAAAAAGAAAATTGTACATTTAAGTGCTGTGGCAAGGTGAGGTCCATAGGCTGTACTTTTATTCTTAAATTAGGATGTGTGAAGAGTGTGTAAAAAAGAAAACACCAATGACATTTCCAGATGCCAAACAGAGTGGGTCTTGGCTGAGGAAAGCCTGTATCTGTACCAGGTCATAAATTTCCTGAAAGACTTCCCTGTGTGTAGCTGTTACAGGAGGGGCTCGCTGGGAGGTACTGCCAGGATGCTCACAATGGTCCACAAGGCCAGGAAGAATCTTGAAATCCTAAAGGCGCCAAGAAAAGAAAAACACGCTTTTCCAGCCACAAGGCGGCTCAAGGCCAGGTGTTGGGAGTAAGTCTCTAAGTGTCACTGCCTCATAGAGAAGGAGGCAGAATTTCCCACGAAAATCTCCTTGCAGTATTCCAAACCACATTTTCTTACTCCTTCCTGCCAACAGGCTTGCTCTCTATTTTTAAAACGTAATCTGGGTTAGGGACCTCCCTGGTGGCGCAGTGGTTAAGAATCCGCCTGCCAATGCAGGGAACACGGGTTCGAGCCCTGGTCCGGGAAGATCCCACATGCTGCGGAGCAACTAAGCCCGTGCGCCACAACTACTGAGCCTGCGCTCTAGAGCCCGTGTGCCACAACTACTGAAGCCCACGCACCTAGAGCCCGTGCTCCGCAGCAAGAGAAGCCACCGCAATGAGAAGCCCGCATACCGCAACGAAGAGTAGCCCCGCTCTCTGCAACTAGAGAAAAGCCTGCGCACGGCAACGAAGACCCAATGCAGCCAAAAAAAAAAAAAAAAAAAAAAAAAAAATATATATATATATATATATATATAAACATAATCTGGGTTAAACTCAAACTTCCAAATATTTTATTTATTATGTATATTCATAATTCCACCACAGAAGTTGAGGGTTGAGGGCATGGTGAGAAATGACACTCTAACTGAAATAGCTTCAAAGGATCAAAATACAGCCAGATGATTTTGACGTATATTTTAATTGCATGTTGCTTTGTCATGGCCCATGCAGTATATGTCACATGCCTGCCACATATAGATACTCAAAAATATTGAGTAAGTGAATAAATCAATTTACAACATGCTTTATAGCCATGTACTAATCAGGTTTTTTTTTGGTTTTCATTTGTTTGTTTTTCTTTTGATATTTCTAAATCTGGAATGTATACACAGAAAGATATGGACCTCTTGTCAATTCTCTCAGTAATTCTTGCTTATCATGTCTTTCTTAATGCACTAGTATATTGTAACTTTAGAAAGGTATAGAGAGCTTGAAGGTGACAAAACAGCATGAAGCACTGAAAAAAAGAGTGTTGCTGAAAGGTAGGACATACGAATTTAATTTTTCAATATTCATCCTGGTAGTGTAAGAGGAAACAGCATTTGATTTGCTGGGAAAACCTCAAATAGATTTTAAGAAAAATTTACTAATCAGAATTATATTTAGATACTAATTATTGAGCAAGCAAGACCAAGGTCCCTATACTTGGGAAATTTGATAAATGGAGAAAACCATTCTCTTTCCTAGACACTTTGATTACTCTTCTGCCTGGAAGCAGATGAATGAGTTTGATCACGTGTTAAGCTCTCTTCCAGTTCTAAGATTCTATGAATGAATTGGTGTACTTAAAAAGATGGAATTGACCCACAGATTCAGAGTACAACAACTGCCTTGGCAGTGGGAAACATCAACATACTTCATATCTTAAATCAGGAAGACCAAAGCCAAATGGATAGCATTAATGAACCAGAAGAGCAGAAAGCTTTCTGGCACAGGCCTCAGCCTTCCCCTCACACTGACCTTGGCCAAATGCATTTCCTTTTGTTCTTGACAACAATACAGCAAATAAAGTGCCCATGTTTGAAAAACGCTTCTAACTTATTACTGCATTAGGAAAAGATCAATGCCTGTTGCATATGGCTGTGGAGACTGAAGGATGGAAAATTAGGAACAGCTTTAGATTTGTGGGCATTTTACAACATAGAGACTAGATTATGCTAAGGAGAGGAGAATATGACCTAATAATGGAGATTTTGAAAACAAGCAATGAGTAGCTAATACCTATGCTGTTACTTAACTGAATTTCATCTGGAGTTTCAAAATAAAAAGGCTAAATAGGATCAGATTTCAGTAAATATACCACAAAATAATGTTTCATCTCAACATCTATAGTCATCCTTTTTTTCAGAAATTACAGTATATATATAACGTAAATATGCACACATATACATAAACACATAGATATAGAAATAGATAAACCCACACAAATTCTAAACCAATGATACATTGTTCAGTTTCTGTATCTTCCTGATAATGATTTGTCTGGCCAAATGATTCTGTGAGAATTATTTATTTGCAAGATTTTTCCATCCAAAGAAAACCCATGTTACATGAGTTTATATTGATATTTATATCAGGAGTTGCAAATTCAAACAACTACTGCAATGTCAAGTGAATAAGTGAAATGGACTGTGTGTTTAAAAAGTTGGTAGCTATTTAGAAATTATCCTTTTATTTTATTTAGGCCTTCATTATATAAGAGCATAACCTAATTGCATAATTGCTTAAGTTGTTCTATACGCTATACTTTGAAATTCTATTTTAAAAATGCTATTATCCACAGACATAGAAAACAAACTTATGGTTGCCAAAGGGGAAAGGAGGTGGAGGGATAGATTAGGAGTTTGGGATTGACATACACGCACTACTGTATATAAAATAAATAACCAACAGGGACCTACTGTACAGCACAGGGAACTCTACTCAGTATTTTGTGATAACCTGTAAGGGAAAATAATCTGAAAAAGAATATTTATAAACGTATGTGTGTAACTGAATCAGTTTGCTATACACCTGAAACTAGCATAACATTGTAAACCAATTATACTTCAATAAAAAAATAAAATTAAAAAATGCTATTTAGTAGGGTTTTAGGTAAAATAATGTATAAAAATATTAGGATTCTCATTAGAAATCATTTCAAACAAGAGTAAAAAATGAACCATCGATGCCCACACATAGCACCTGTCAGTTAAGAATGTTGACATGTTTTGATCCACACAAGCCCTCTTAAAGAATCTTGCTTAAATAAGCACAAGTCTCCATTGTGTTTTATAGTAAACGGCAGCAGAGGCTTTCTTGAAATTCATCCATTATGTTTACTAAATATCTTGACTTTTTGAAGGAACATCTTTCTGCCTAGTGAAATCTGTTGGAACCTGCAAAGTCAATTCTTGTAATACAATTGTTGTGTCTTGATTGTCACTAAGATTACACCAAATTAACCATCACTGGGAATTAGCTGACAAAGAACCACTCTTTTGTTGGCCTAGACCCTTCCTCCCCCAGCTTTTTGCATTATATGGAAGTGAAGGTCTTTGACATGGCAAAAGAGTAAGATGTTGCTGAATGCTTTTTGGAACCGTCCTAGGAGGAATTTGGTTTTAACAGCGTTTTCTTTGGGTTGGTAGGTCATGGAATACAATGGACCAGAAGATGCTGTTGATGGCCGGAGGGGGTGGGTGTGGCTGGGAGATGGCCAAAACAGTGTTACTATCCTATCGAAGATATTATGAGAAAAGAAAGGGAAAGAAATTGAATTTGAAAAGACTCTTGAGTGTTTTAAAAATAAAACCTATACGTTTAAAAGAAGGTGGTCAGGGGACTTCCCTAGTGGTCCAGCGGTTAAGAATTTGCCTTCCAATGCAGGCGGTGCGGGTTCCATCTCTGGTAGGGGAGCTAAGATTCCACATGCCTCGCAGCCAAAAAACCAAAGCATAAAACAGAAGCAATATGGTTAACAAGTTCAATAAAGACTTTAAAAATGGTCCACATCAAAAAAAAAAAAATTAAAAAAAAATAAATACAAGAAGGTGGTAACAATCACTTTTCCATTAACTGTTTAAGAACATGCAAGCACATTATGCAACTTTCCATGAGCCAAATAACATAGTACATGGGGCAAAAAAGTGAGTCTTTACACAGGCCATGACATACACTGGACAGCCAACAGTAACATACCATTAAAGCCAGGATCAGTAAAAATATAAACCTATTCATGATAGGGGAAAGTCAAATCTGTATACCTGCTGAACTAAATGGTTATATCATAATTCCTACAATACCATACCATTCGAACAATGGGGGCCTCTGACAGAGAGGTAAGGGCTTCTTCTAACTCTGTGTATTTCAGAAACTCACTTTTACAAGCTTCTTATCTCTGCTGCCAACAAGAGAACTGGATAGGAATCCCCTGGAAGCTGTCATCCCAGTGACCTAACCAGTCAAGAAAGTTGCTGTTGGGCAGCAATGACCTCCCACCCTGCCCACTATCCACAGGGGCTTCCTGCTAAGCCCTCAGGGTCCCTACTGGCCAAGGAAATGGAAGACCTTGAAACTGAAGCCAAGTCATGACATGGCAGGTCAAGAAAGCACAGCAATAATAAAGAATATCCTTTAATGTCATAATAACATTTCCATCACAATCCTGAGACTGGAAAAAAGTACAATACTTAGATGTAAAAGAAAGTTTTAGATAGTCATATATCTTGGTTTACTCTTGCCTTTAGCCATGTCCTAAGGGAGATAGTCAACAGAGTCAAGAATTTATGTGATTTTGGGGGAGGAAACATAGAAAAGTCACTCTTCTCATCCTTCTTCCTTACTTCTCTCATCTGGCCACCCAATTTAATTTTATATGTGTATTCATACACACACATACACATATATACACATGTATGTATTATGTAGATATGTATAGGACCGATCAGAACTTTCTAAAATAAATGATATATTTTGCAAATCAAGGTACTTTGTTGTTAAAACATATTATAAATGGGAGAAACATAAATGCATTAGTAAGCTCTTCTGAGCATTTTTTTTTTTTTTTTTTGCTGTGTGGCATGTGGGATCTTAGTTCCCTGACCAGGGATAGAACTCATGCCCCCTGCACTGGAAACATGGAGTCTTAACCACTGGACCACCAGGGAAGTCCCTCTTCTGAGCATTTCTTGCCTGGCCACTACTGGAATTATTCCACAGATTTCAAATAATTTTCCAGCCATGATAAAAAATTTGCATATTTTTAAAATGCTTACATTACTTCATGTATTTTACTCGCTACTTATAAAATCAAGGAAAATAACAAAAGTACTGTTTAGTATTAAGATGGGAAAAAAATAGAGCTCAGCTCAGTAATTCTTTGCACATCTTCCATAATATGATGTGCTTTTTAACTGCTGAGGGTATGATTCAAGAATATCAGCATGTAATGGAGTGGTTTTAAGACCAGTTGTATGCTGAATACTTGAAAGACCTCAAGGTACCAAACATACTCAGTAAATGTTCATTGTTAACAAGAATGAAACTAAAAATAACTGCAATTATTTTAATTATTGTTCTAATAAAATGACAGTTCATTCATCTATTAACACGTATTCAGTCAAAAATTGAGATAAATTTAAAAAGTTAAACAGGATACAGAAGGGGTCTGGTATGAAGGTAAAAAGAAATCATCTACAGAAAATACTGCTTGGTATTTTCTATGTTTCCCTGGTGCTTATTATGGATTTTTTTTTTCAAGATTGAGATACACTTAAAGAAAATGGGGAAATTAAAAATATGGCATGGACTCTGTAAATCTAAACTGCCACATTTAGTAAACTGCTAACGTGTACTGAATTTTCATGTGAAGTTTTTAGCAAAGGATTACACCAAACATTGTACTATCTCTAAATTTGAATCATATGTTGCCTATTTAAGAGAACATGGTGGACAAGTCTGGATTTAGAATATAAAATTATAAAATTTCTCTTGAAATCAAGGACTTAAGCACAGAATAAAGGAGTAAATACATCCTAAGATAGTCCCCGAAAAAATGGGGGAGAAAATCTGATCTTTGAGAAAAAAATATTTTCAAAAGTGGGATGTTAACAATTTCAAATAATGTCAAAATAAATGTTTGTAAACAGTTATTCATAATCTTAAAAGTATCCCCATAACATGTTGCTACTAGATAATGCAACATAAATAGAAACAGAGGACCAATTATATAAATTTTATCAATCCAATGACTGAATCCAATGAACACACATAAAAATAAAGCTATTTTATATTTTAAAAATTATTTTACTTTTTCAAGAAATTCCAGTAAGTAACAATATTCTACTTTTCATATAATGAAATGTGAATATATACAAAGGATAATTCAGAACCACAGTAGTAATTCCTTACACTGAAAATTCAAATCTTTACAACTTTCCCACTTTCCTATATGGCATAAGTATAGTTTCTGAAGCTACCTGGGTTTCAGCTTCTTTAGCAAAACAAGCTTTAGCACAATCTTTCAAGATTCTGGAATAAAAATTGCTTTTAAAACATCTGAAAAGAAGAACTTTGAAAGATATTTTTGTCATGGATGAAATAGCTGTGGTTTTGAAAACCAATAATCAATGTTTTCTTTTAAAGCAAAATAATGGCAAAGTTAAAAGGTACATTAACTTTGGCCATTAGAGGGATGTGTTAATTATTTTTAAAATATAATACCTAATAATGATACAACTATTAAGTGAAATCATAAAGAACTCTCCGTCAACTTCTAATTGTCCAAGGAAGCTAATAGCCTAAGTAACTTTTGGGTTTCCAAAACCTTCCTTTATTAGCACTTTTGTAACACTTGAGACATTTTATCCTACTTACAACTTCTACATCTGCTGTCCAAACAATGCCCATATGATGATTGAAAGTTTAACAAATAGTATCATATTATTGATATTTCAATATGGATTAGGTATTATAAATCTCATATAGATAGCAAACTGGCAATGGAAGTAAAATAACTATATATTTAATGTAAACAATTCAGACATGCATTACATGGAATTCTGAGCAAGAAAATCATTTTTGAAAAATTATAATTAATTCCACAATCTATAATTTTGCTTCAAATCAATGCTTTGGATCAAAATGAAACTACATTCAGGAACTCTAATGCATTTAGTAATAGACAGACAATCTACACCTCAGTTGCAGTGTCCTCACTCTGAAATTTTAAAAGAAAGCAGTAGCAATTTTACTGTAATCTGATAAAGAAGCATTTGGACCTTTGGGGAAGGAGTTAATGAATTATAGATCTGAAACCAAGTTCCATGGATTCACTGTGGACTTTTATTCTAATAGTTAAAGTACATGTCTATCAAATTGCTTATGAGGACAAATTTATGGGAAATAAGCAAGAGTAAAGCTTTGTTCTTATTAAGAAACATGAATATGTATGTAATTTTCGCCAGACTAAATTAACCCAAAAATGAATGAATAAAAAAAAAATAAGGACAATAATTGTCACCAGAGAAGGCTTGCTTCCCTTCCTGCTCTTACAAAAGCATTTATGTTTAGAGTTTCAAAAAAGAACTCATATTTTTCGAATAAAACTATTTGGAAAGAGACAAAAGAAAAGGAATCTGCGAGGAAACCTTTACAGAGCAAGAAACATGCACAGTGTTACCCCCTTAGTAATAAACCTTTTTGAAGCAGGGGTAGCCTGTAGGCTTGCTATGAACATAATACATGATAATTAGTGTTCGTGCAAGCAGTATACTATTGCTGAGGTGTGTCCATTTCCTAAGCATGACTCTATTTACAAAGGTTATATTGAGCCATTAAGCCAAATTTTACATTAAACATCTTTTGAAACTTCAGGAACTCTGAATAGAGTAAAATCCCATTTTAGCAGCAACAGTACCAATATGAAATGAGTATGAAATATATCATAGATAGTTGTGCAAATCCCTCCCCGTCTTTGTGGGCATGTTTACATGTCTCCTCCCTGGCGAATACTCAATCATCAATTCATCTGAACCAATATCAATACATAAATGGATTATACCTGTGATTTTACCTTTATTTTCAATCTAATGGTTTAATTTGATGTCCGCTAATCGTTAGGGATTTTAGAATGTAAAATCAGTACAATTTGACTTTAGCAAACTTGCAAATTATACTGTTCTTATCTTTCTCATCTTCTCGGGCTATTGTTTCTTCTATAACCTTTTAATATGTGAAGACCTGAGAGCGAGGAACTAATATATCAAACAACAACAACAAAATCCAGGCAATCTGGTTCATTTCTATTAATAAATTTATTACTATGATTTAACTCTGGCATTGCCTTATATAAAATAGAAATAAATAGCTATAATTTTAATACCTTTATGTTCCAGACATTTCAAATATATCAATCTACCTCAAAGACTCTGGAATACAGTAAGTAAAAACACCCAAGTGAATTATTAATGTCTACAAAGCACTTTCACGTAGATCATCTCATTTAACTCATAACTCAGTGTTGTAAACATACGATTAATATTATTATTAATAATAATATTTCAGGCTCAGAGGAGATAAGCAACTTGTGATCGAGATCTTGGACCTATTTTTCTAATTGCAAGTGTTCTTTATACTCTTGTATATATATCTCCATTTTCCACAACTCTAGCAAATTTATAAAAAATAAGAAGAAATAGAAAAAAGAAAATAATAATAGCAGATAATTTACTCATTGATCTCCCCACCCCTTTGCCCCCCAAACAAGCACTTTGAGTATCTCCTGGGCCCTTCTCTGAGAACTTGCAGTCGATGGGAACAAAGTGAAGGGCAGGAATCTATCTACAGGACATGAAGTGTGTTATCACCAAGGCTCACGACTGAGGTTGTGGCAGGGAAAGAGAAGACAGAGTCAAAGGAAGAGCCAAAATTTAGATCCTAAAGGAAAGGAAAACACTGCTCTTGGCCAAAATGGGTAAGCTGGAAGAGGGAATCAGTTTCTAAACAAAGATAAGAAGTATGGTGTCATACTTGTCAAGTTTCAGATGATTTGGGGAAATCCAAGGTACATCACACGGAACCCCAAACTGAAGTGCAAGTGAGAACGCAGACCTGGTGCTGTAAACTTGAGCCACAATGCAGACACGTGAAAATATAAATGTAGATTTGTTTTTCAGAAAGTACAGAATGGAAGGGCTAGGACCTATCTTGGAAACTTCTCATAAATATAGTAGAGAAACAGTAAGTGAAACCAGAGAAGGAAACAAAGAATGGGTGATTTCAAAAGCAGGAGGGGTAAAATTGGTGACAACTGTACCATGTTAACCAAGGGAGAGCAAACCATTTAAGAAGTGTGATTTGTAAAAGTTTAGCAAAAAGAGTGGAGATGGTAAAATTGAAGACATTATATAATATCAACTTAAGGAACACATGGCAACATAACTATAAGTTATGATAAAATTGAGTATCTTAAAAACAGTGTGAATGTATATACTCTTCTAGATATTTTTTAGTCAACCCTGATGAAAATATATGCAGTATCACAGATTCTTATCTAAACCAAAATCCTCCTAAAGGTAATCATTATTAATAGTATGATTAATATATAATTATATTATAATGCATCATATCAAATGGGAAACTATTATATCCTATCATACTGCTCTATTTGTGTCTGTGTGTGGGTGTGTTTAAAGGTGATGTTTAGTGTTTGGGTTGTAGCATATCTTTGCATTTTCTTTAACACACTGTAAAAAAAAAGAGTAGCTCAGAGTCAAAGGAGTAAATACCAACACAGTTAAGCTATAGGAATTTTAACAGTCTTACATCTTGTAGAAAAGCCACAAAGCTCCATGCTAGCAACAGTTCTAAAGTCCGCAGTATGGGACTGGATTAATTTTGCTCTTTCTGTTATTTTTTATTAAATCTCAAAAACCCCAATTTCATATGAAATTTCACTCTAGAGTACTTTGATGTACTCTGAAAGTTATGAACTTAAAGAACTGTACAATCCACACTGATTCGGATGTTGTTTATGTTAAGGATGGGCAAAAGAATTTCGATAAGCACATAAAAAGGAGTTCAAACTGGCTTCTTTCCTCTCTGGAGTAAGGAAATAAGAAGACTCCTGCAATCTTACACCACGTTAAACTGTGTTTCACTTACAAAGATCATCGATATGTTTTCTGGGCTGAAGATTCTGTTACAGACTTTTGGAGAAAATGAAAGCAGAGGGCAGTAGAATTGGTTCTAATGATGAAAATCCAAGACTGAATAGTATTCTGCGATTTCAAGTCTTTAAACAGATACAGTATTGTCTGATCCCTCAATAGGGAGCATGGAAGAGTAACAGGAAAACTAGAAACCCAACTTCATTTTACCCACGAGAGTACAGGTCACAGACAGCGTCTCCATCAGACTCATATTCAGTAACTAGGGATGGGCTGACAGCATACGTTCATTCTATTGTCTCTTAAAGCTTATGATGCTTTATTGACACACTACTCTTTCAGGCTTAAGCTTTATTGACACATGACCACTACCATGTGGTAAAGTGATATTCCTTTTATACAAACACTCAAACAACAACTGTGGTACCACAGAAAGATATTGTGTCTTTGTCCCCATTCCTGACACACAGCTCCTAAAATCTCTGGAACTGTCTGAGTGATAAATAAGGGTGACAGGAGCCTCTTTGGTTCTAATGGGGCAACTCTTCATTACCCCTAGATTGCTTCAGGATGGGGGCGTGTTGGTCAGAAAGACCCAACCTTGATTAGAAGCTTGGAACTTTCAACCACACCCCCTACACACAACCTCCAGGTAGGGGAGGGCGGCTAGAGATAGAATTCATTGCCAGCGGCCCGTAATTCAATCAGTCATGCTTATTTAATGGAGACCTCCATAAAATACCCTAAACAATGGGACAGAGTTTGGAGAGCTTCCAACCTGGTGAACATCAAGGTGCTGGGAGGACAGAGCACCCAGAGAGGGCGTGGAAGTTCTGAAACCCTGCCCATCCCTTGCCCTATGTATATTTCCATTTGCTGTTCCTCAGTGTATCCTTTATAAGAACCTAAAAATAGTAAGTGAAGTTCCTTCCTGAGTTCCATGAGCCATTCCAGCAAATTAGTGAACCTGAGGAGGGTCATGGGAATCATGGGAATCTGTGTGCTGCTTTTTGGTTTATGAAGCACTACACCTACCTTACCTCACCTGATTCTCATATCCACTCTGAGAGACAGGTATTGTGGTTTCCCATTTTACAAATGAGGAAACTGAGGCAGATTCAATCCATTACAAGGTTTGTGGATTCCAGTGACACTCCTACCTCAGTACCACACGGCTGCCTTCCTTACACACAAGGGACTGTCTGCATTCCAGCATTATTAAAAAAAGAAGAAGAAATCAATTAGACAAAGAGCTGCCACTGAAATAAGTTGGTATTGTTCAGATTGCTCAGTCTGAATGAATAACAGTCACTATGCCATCTCAATTAACGTAGGCAAGGCTGCAGTCATCTATCTTCTTTTCCAATGTTGCTTAGCTTTTTGACTAAAATGGTCAGTCCTGTATTGTTAACTGTGATTGTTTTTAAAGAAGTAAAAAGAAAAAAAAAAAGAAAATGAACAAAATCAATTATAGTTGTGGGTGAACTCCATATATATGAGGCCAAACTTTACAGTTTCAATTAAATGGAAATACAGGCCCATTGTTTTAAAAGCATTAAAAGACAATTCTAACACTGACACTGGCCCTCACCCACACCCCAACCTTGTCTTCTTAAACTAGAACACCTATGACAACCAAGCCCAACACTGCCTAGAAGACTGGATACTAATAATGGCCAACTGTAAATAACTATCTGCATTTTAATTATTCCTCTAAAAAGTCAACTAAGTACAAGTCAACCACTTTGTACATTTCTATAAAGTATGGAAATTATCTAGTTTAAAGAAACTTGATAGAGTTCACAGATGTGAAATCGAAAGTAACTATGTATAAGTCTGAGTAAATTCCCAGTGAATAATTCGAAGATTTATTCTACTCACACTGACTGAATCTCAATAGGAGTTCGAATCCTGAAACACAAGGGAAACCTCTTAAAATTGGTGTAAGGAAGCACTTCACGGGAGTGGCATTGTGACTTTAAAGTTATGGAACTGGATCCAATCCCAGCTCCATCACTTCCCAGATGTGTGATCTTCATCTCTTTTGGGGCCTTATCTAGCTCATTTGTAAAATGGGGATAAAACCAGTATGTATCTCCCAGACACATGATGACACAATGAGATGATGAGTCCCTGGTAGTAGACATGTCAGCCATTGTTAGTACTCACATGTGCATTACAAATACACTTTACTATCCTTCAGACTTTTAGTTTTTCAACTTTCAGCTAGAAATTAATGTCTTTTAGGGACAATAATATTACTTATACATTTTTGAATACTCTTTTAAGTAGGAATATTTTGAGGATAGCAAAATGTCCACGAAAATCTATTTGCTCAATGGTTCCATCAGTCCTATTATGCGGCCAGCCGTCCAGTCAAGAGGGAAGACCTTGGGCAAACTGTCTTCCATCACTCCCGCCTGTCAAGACTGGTCCTCTCCCTCCATCCCACCAGCTGACCAGAGCGTTCAGTATCCTGGAACCAACTAATGAAATCTGATCACTCAGTTCACAAGAAAGTGAAGTGGAAAAAAATGACTGGTTTTAGCTTGAATCACAGCTCTACCACTTTCTTGTTGTGTGATCTTTGCGCAATTCATGAACACCTTTTAGTACCTTTTTTTCCTCTCCTGTAGAGTTAACAGTGAGGAATTAGAAAAACAGCATCTCTAAAAAGCCTAGCACAGTACCAGGCACATAGTAGGTACTCAGTAAATATTCATTCTCTATGGCCTTCATCTAACTCTTTCCCAGGAAGAATGAACATAGCATGTAAAGGAAACAATTGCAAGGCAAAAAAAATGAGTCTTTATTGGTGGAATTTCAGGACTCAGTAGTATCTTGGTAGAGAAGCTATTTTGAGACCTGGGGCATTTTTAGCATCTGTCACATCACAATAGGCAACCACTTAATCTGAGCTGCAGAGAGTAGACTATGGCTAGAGGTGGTGTTTCCATAAACTCCTCTAGGAAAAATCCTGCAAGTACTTGTGTGAGAGTGAGAAATCTATCTCCCCTCTTTCTAAGAAAGATGAGAAGGACATTGTTTTCTAGGCAAATGTTTGAAAAGAGAAAACTAGTATGATTAGAACAAAACAGTATGTAGCACAGTAAACAATGTTTAATGATAGAAAACATGGCTTTTTTTCCAAAGTTGATATTATTACTTGGGAAGGCTTACTTGATGTCTAAAATTCTCATGGCACTCAGCTCTCATTACTTTAGGAACTCAGGTTAGCTCAAAAATGACAGGGCCATGATACCTATAGAAAGAGGAAACTCCAATTCGGCACAATTGCTAGTCTAACATAAGCAATCATAATTGGCCTTATTTATTTTTTCACCTGATAAAATACATTCTGAAAATCTGTGGAGAAGCATGTATAGTAAGCACCTGTTTATTTCAGAAAACTAAATTTCAAATAATTTAAAAAATAAACTGCTAGTATCAAATGTCAAATGTCAAATGCATAAAACGTCAATTTCTTGGGAAGGGTGCAGCACAGATTTCATTTCTGTTATGCTTTTAGTACCTTTCCTCTATTTCTGGAGACAAATAAATTTTGAGAGAGCCTAATTAGCTGTCTATTCAGGTACAACTCAGTGAAAAAGCAGACGGCATTCCTGGCTGTTTTTCCCCCAACTTCAAATTTCTTAGAATGCTGAATTTCTGCTTAAACTGCCTCAAAGCCCTTGAGATCAAGTGACGATTTTATTTTCTGCAACACCAGATTATGAAGACAATTATACAAAGCATCAATAGCATTTCTTCTCCACATAATTTTGGTAGAAACATGGGAGGACATTAAAAAAAAATCTGTAACAAGTTAGGTGTTTTAGTAGTGTAGGGGAAAGACAAGGGTTTGTTGCCATGTTTCATATGCATTATTTTGACGCACGCCGCCCAAAGCCAATTCAAAGAGCAATCAGGGATTACCCGCAGCTTCGTTTTCTCTGGAGAAGAACACACGTTCTTACATTGCTTCCAACCTTTACAAGCCCCATCCCTGGGGTCAACTGACTCACGGAGAAAGTCAGATGAGGAACAACATAAAACACGATTACTGCTCTAGTTTTCCCTAAATGCTCTAGGTAGCCGTCACTTTACCCTGTGTACACCGCATTCCACTACTGCCCAAAGTAATAAAGACTTCTGTCACCGCGAGAGCTTTTCATCTTCAGAGCTCCTTTCTCCTCTTCTGATAAGACTGCCAACTCCACTCTCAGTAAATGAGCTCATGTGAACACTTTATTTTCAGTGCGTGAAAACAAGGGCCACTGCCCAGATTCAGAGATGGAGGGGGTGGTGCTCGGTCTTCAAAGTCAGATGAGGATGTTTGAAAGGGATTGAAACTGACCTAGGCAGCCTCCCTTGGAATAAGGAAGTTAAAGCTGAGCCATTATGTTCCTCCACTAGCCTCGCTTCAATTTTACAATGAAGTAAGATTTGGGCGGGAAGGGAGGGAGGGGGACAGAGCAGCTACCTCGAAACCGATTTCTGTTTGTGAACATTAAACATTTGCATTCACTTTGGCCAACACCACTAGCCAATATCAATGCCTCCGCAAGTATATGTGAGCTGAACGTGTGGCACAGATGGCTAAACCGTCACAATGCAGTCAATTACGAAATAAGTGAATCGCAGCTTAGGCTTCCTCGTCCAAACAGTAACTAAATTTAATTTTTTTGCAATCAGTGGCATATGTTTGCATCTGTGTACAATGTGACTTAGGCCAAATCTGATATGGCCATGGCATCCTGAGTACTAAGGCTATATAATTCCTAGGGTTAAACGTATTGCAAATACCAGAGGGGTACATGTTAACTAATTAAGAATATACATGGCTTTTTTGGTCCCTTGGATATCTACCATGTTTGTATAAAGGTAAGAGCTGCTGACCAGCGGGAAGATCTTCACTGATGTATTTCTAAAATGTTTAAACTTACCCAATCTAAGAATAATAATAATATTTCTAAAACTTTTAAACTTGCCCCATCTAAGAATAATATGTGGAACACATTTAATTTCCTATTTTTTCTAAAAGGGATTGGCTTTATCTGTCTGCCTCATTATATTCACCCAATTCAATGTATTCAAATATGTACAAAGTACTTATTATGTGCCAGGCTCTGAGGCAGGTATACAGATAAATAATTACAGCTGTGTAATGTTTGTTTTCTAATAAAAGCATGAGCTAGACCCTAGAAGGAACATAAGGAAGAAAAGTTCTCTGGGGAAGTCAAGGAAGGTACTTGCGCATAACTACATGCGTCCCACAAATAGGTAATATGGCATTCATGGAAGCGCCAATAAAAATCTCTTGAGTCACATGAATGGGAACTTCTCTCCATAGAACATGCAACTGAAAGCCCTAAAATAAATCGTTCATATTGAAAACCCACAGTATAAAACCTGAAGACAACAATTAGAAGCAACCATGAGCAATGAATTCTCCAGTGACCGGCATCTCGCTTAAATGGTGAATTGAGGTGGCTGGATGTCTAGCCAAATCATTTTCACTTTCTTCATTTTCTTGGGTAGGGTGTTTTGCTCACCATCCGTGCCCCACAGTAAGCTAGTGAAATAGGTGTTCTTCCTCAATGGCCAAAATCTGATCCAGGTTCCAATGGAAAAAAAAGGCCTCATATGGTCCGCGGCCTGGATCTCCTTCCAAGCTAGACCCTTAAAGCCCCTATCACTTTCCTGTAATTCACTGAGTGGATCAGTCAAAAAGAACTAATTCAATGACTACTGTGTGCAAAGAAGAACTCATGGCATGTAAACTTCCTGACACAAAGTTTTTAAGCTATAGTTAAAAGAGACAAAATATAATAATAATATGACAACAATTAAAATAGAGGAAATAATATGACAACAATTAAAAAGCCAACAAATATGACAACAATTAAAAAGCCAAAAAATAGTCAATGCTGAAAATAATATGTTATAAGCTAAATCCTTGAGTGCTATGGAGATTTGGGAATTTAGGAGAGAGTGATGAATATAGTGATATGGGGTTAAGAAAGGAAGACTAGGGGATTCCCTGGTGGCGCAGTGGTTGAGAATCTGCCGGCCAATGCAGGGGACACGGGTTCAAGCCCTGGTCTGGGAAGATCCCACATGCCGCGGAGCAACTAGGCCCGTGAGCCACAACTACTGAGCCTGCGCGTCTGGAGCCTGTGCTCCGCAACAAGAGAGGCCGCGATAGTGAGAGGCCCACGCACCGTGATGAAGAGTGGCCCCCGCTCGCCACAGCTGGAGAAAGCCCTCGCACAGAAACGAAGACCCAACACAGCCAAAAAAAAAAAGTAAATAAATAAATAAAATTTAAAAGAAAAGAAAGGAAGACTACCCGAAGGAGACTGATTCTGAACCAGGTCATGAAGGAAGCGTTGGGGAACTAAACATATTATGTTTATTATAATGGTTCCCAGTGACTTCTTTCTGATTTATTTTATAAGAAAACCACAATCAAAGGTTTTTAATATCTGAAAAGAAAAATAAGAGATAAAGTATATGCAAGCTAGTATTGGTTCATTAGTCATTTTTAAAGAAAGAAAGAGCACATTAGAACTTACATGGTCTTAACATCTCACAACAAGAAAGAGAACTTTACATGGTGTACTTTCCTTACAATTTCTTAAAACTTTGCTATTTACAAATTCTAATATAATTAATGGGGAGTGTTTATAATGCTTAATGCTGAAAATCCTCTGATCTAACTCATTTTTAAAATGAATTATTGCACTTAACAAGGAAAAAAAAAATCCTTTCGATTTTTCCCCACATGCTACAGTTCTCCAAGTATTCCATATTTTCAGCTATTATCCCTTTCTTACAAAGAGCCCACTTAATAATGTTCACTCTAACAACCTCATTTATTTTCCAGAAAATTAACTCAGTTTCAACCCTGATTAATGATTTCATCTAAATGAATCAAATTAAAAATTGAAAATTATATTTCAAAAGCCAAAGGAAAAAAAATTGACCATTTCCAGTTAACAAATGATCCTTTCAAATATTAAAAGATGACCATGAAGAGTGCGTGATAGTAATGAAATCTGGCTCGGGTCTGCTGCTTATCTGGAGTTCATAGAGGAGGAGAATTAAAGGAAAAAAAAAGAAAGAAGAAGAAAGAAAAGGAAAAGGTATCCTACGCATTTTTAACACTGAAATCCCTTGGGAATCCAAACTGACTTCTGCTTAGGCTTTGCCTGTAATCAGTGTACCAAAATAATATGAGCATTTCCCTCTTAATTAAAACTGGTTGGGCTGAAGATGTCCCTCAAGCAGAAGGGGGATTAGGAAGTCACACACACACTAGTAGTCCCTGCTAACAAAATCTAACTCGTGAAAGAACGCTTCATGCTACACTGTCTTCTCTATGAGCCAGAAGAAGCCCATAAGGAAAACAAGCAACTAATTAGGGAGAAACTTCTTCTCTGTTATTTTAAAAAAGCTACCTTGGGCCAGGGATTAAGGAGGAGGGAGTAAATGGGTGAAACACAGAAGTTTTTAGGGCAGTGAAACTATTCTGTGTGATCCTGGAATGGTAGATAAACCCAGAGAACACTAAGCATGAACCCCAATGTCAACATGAACTTTGGGTGATCGTGATGTGTCAGTGTGTGTCAGTGTAGGTCTATCGTAACAAATATATCACTCCTGTGCCAGGTGTTGATAGTGGGGGAGGGAATATATGGGAACTCTGTGCCTTCCACTCAATTTTGCTGTGAACCTCAAACTACTTTAAAAAAATAATGTCTATTTAAAAAAAAAAAGAAAAGATAGAATGCTCTCCACAAAATCTACTTTTGGGGTCTATGGGATTACTGACTTTACCCCAAGTCCTGTGAAAGAACTTTAGAATAAAGGATCATGTCACTTTCAGCTAGATTTCCTTATTTAATTCAATTGTTTAAATGTATGCACATCGAGAGTAACCAACACAGAACGAACGGCCTTCAAGCAGGTGTCAGAAAACAGAACGGAGGCGTTCTGCTTGTACACAGGATGCATCCTGTTTCTTTGACGGATATATTCACTTCAAGTTTTCCCTTCGGAGCGCAGACTGTTAAAGACAGAATAGCCTCTCAAATGATGAGGGAGAAAAAGCTGCTTCTGCGTCCCTCCCCAATTCTCCGCTGGGATTTGACTCGCGGAGGTCGTTAAGGGCTTCGCAGAGGCCTCCCAAGCCGGCCAGCGGAGGCGGGAGAAGGGAGGCGGGATGAGGGATGAGGGATGCGGGATGCGGGATGCGGGACGCGGGACACGGCGGCTGCAGATGCGGGCGGGGGATGCTCGGCTCCGACTGCCAGCTCGGCCGCCCCCCCCCCGCCCGCCGCGGCCCCCCGGCCCCCCGCAGGCTGTCGGCCCGCCCCAGATGGGCGCGGGGCCAGGGGCTCTGCTGGGTGGAGGGCCCGCCCTGGGAAGGAGCCCTGGCCGGCAGCCCGCGCACCCCGCCGCCGCCCTGGGGCCTCCCCTCCGCACACGTGCGTCCGTCCGGGGCGCCTCGGAGCCACCGCATCAGGAGCCAACCTTAGAGGCAAAACAGAAACGCAGAACAGGGAAGGAGGGGATCTCCCAGAAAACTGGAGACCAAAACTATACGGAACACATCTCGAGTGTTATGGGGAAACAAGGGGATCTGTGACTGAAAACATTTACTAAACAGTATTCATTCTCATGACTTGTTTGGGTTCGGACAGAGAAACACGACTTCAAATGGAATAAGCAAGGATGGACTTTTATTTAGGGCAAGAATGTGGTGGGTTTGGGAGTTACAGGTTTACTGCAAGTTAGCACTTCGCAGCCGCTTTCTCTTCAGTGGCTTGTTTCCCATGTCCCTTGTCATAGCTGTTGTGCCCAAACCCCCCGTGCCCCCAGGTTGGAAAATTATTTCATTAATCACCACAACAGGAGGCAGATATTACTACCTACAATTTAGAAGGGAAAATAAAGACACAGAAAGAAGTGACTTGCGTCATGACCCACCCCCCCAAAAAAAGTATCGTGTTATATGGCCCCTTAACTATTATGAATCTGCCAGACTTTCTGTAGCAGACTTCATAAAATTCTAGAAAAATTTTCAGTACCCCGCATAATTTTAAAAACTGAAATCTATTCAAAGCCCTTACAACTGAAACGAGCCCTTGGGAGATCACTAAAATGCCTTCATTTAACAAAGAAATAAATGAAGGCTCAAAATGGGTGAATGACTTGCCTAAGGTCACACAGCTAGTAAGTAAACATAAGATAAACATGTATGAAAATGTCTGAATCAGTCCTAGTCTTTTTGCGTTCTGCTTAAACTCCTGGTGCTTTCAAATAGAGTAACTGTTTAACACACAGTGAAGGCTGTAATCTGCGTTAGCACAGAAAGTGCTGGCTTGAATGAGCCTTTGACATCTGTAGGGATTTCGTAATGATTAGTGGAAAGGGTGAGGAGGGACTGGCTATGCCTGGCTATGCCAAGAGGAATGTGATTCCTTTTCCATTACATTTTCCCGAGGAGTCTAAACGTTCTCAGACCCTACCTAGCTTGTCGTGAGCCTGCCAAGACTTGTGACTATTCTAGGTACATACCAGCTCTTGTGATGAAACATCATGCAAAAAATAAAATTTGGCTTGTGAAAGCAAATATTCTTCAACACCAAATATAATCTTTGCACTTTTCAAACAAGAAGGCTGGGATAAGAAAATCAGAGCTAGGGCCAACTATAACAGGTGCTAATAAAATTTTTCCATGAACCATTGTGTCCGACTAATCCGTACCCTGACCTGGAACACTTTGGCCATTTTAATGCCAGGCCACTCTGGGTTATCTATTCCAGGTTAAACGTTCCCAAGTGGATTGCTGATTCAGTGCAATGGAGAGAAGTTCTGCAGGGATTATTCTAAAACTGTGCAAGAATTTCTCTGACAGTCTAGATGAACCAAGTTTTCAAAATGATGATCCAATGAATTACCTAGCTGAGTAACATCTTCCCAGCTTAACAGGACACTGAAATGATTTCCTCATGTTCAAGGTTCAGGAAATAAATGTAAACTTGCTGTAAATTTTAATTTGTCTTTAGTAACTGATCAATAATCTGACATTGTTTTCATTGTATACATGAAGAAAATGAAGACAAAATAATTTTTCAGCTGTATCATAATGGTGTTAAACTACATCTATATAGCACGAAAGAAAACAATAGGTGGAGATAATCTTTAATTTGGCTGCTACAGATAGCAAAATCTGATAATAAAGATTTCAAAGCATTATCTTTTTGAATTACTGAATTTAGCCGCTATCTATATTAATCAGAATAAGCACATTAATGTCTTGCTTTTATATTTGATATCACTTAAAATCCCATTTTAATCATTGTGTATATTGAATGACATTTTTAAAGGAAATTAATCTATGTAGTTCTTAAATACCATTTAATTTTCATTAATAGTTCCTCTTGTTCATTTTTCACACTAAACTCCTCTGCTTACTTTAACATGCAACTCAAAGCCCACATTCTACACAAACTTTTTCAAAATGTATCTTATTCATCCATTCTCCAAAAGACTGACACAATCCATGAATCGACCCTAATTTTCACTGAAGTAGTTTGCAAATATTTGTTATAACTTTATTTACCTATCTGCTTTATCTGGTTTGACTACTTGCCGGATGAAGATAGATTTCTATTTAATCCTCACCATAAAAAGACACTATTGAATGCTAAGGAGCCTGTGAATACTCCACAAAAGATCACCGGCTGCAAATCAGTTTAAGTCACAGACATATAAGAAATGAAACGCAAGCGCAGTGATTCAGCGATCTCAGTAATTTTCAAACGCTTCTATAAAACTCTGAGATTTCCAATAAAGAAAACAGAAAATTCTTTAATTTATGCCATAACATTCTGGTTACAAATTCTACCACCCAGTGAGGAAATGAGGATGTGACACTAAGAGAAATAATGCATATAAAGGAGGAAATTGTTGTTCTACCTTTGTCAGAGTCCAGATGGGAAGACAGAAACCATACTAGGCATTTCAACAGGGAGAATTTAATATGAGAAATTGGTTCAAAGGGTGTTGGAGAACTGCAAGAGCAAAAATAAGGCAGAGATCCTAACTGCAGGAAGCTTCTGGAAATTGTGGGAGCATAAGGAAGATTCAGTACTATCAGAATCTGGAAGCCCAGCAAAGAGGTCCCCACTGGACTAAGACTCAGACCTCTGAGCTTATGCTAATGGGGCTTGAGCGGGAGTGCCAGAAAGAGCTAGAAACGGAGCCAACTGTCAATGCCAGGGCAAAGGGTCTTTGATGGGATGGCACTGTCAGGAAAAAGTCAACAGGAAGCAAACATAAAGATCCAGTTTCTTCTCTCTCCTCCTGCCTAGAATCCCAGCCGCCGCATCACACACACAAAAAAGAGTGGGCTTAGAGCTGAGAGACAATAGCTTGATAAAGGGCACTAGGCTTAAGCAGGCTTTCATAACTGGATCATCAACCTCATCTCTAAGAAACAGTAAGCTTTCTATAGAAGTGCATCCTGGGGCATTAGAAAGGGATCGGGTCACTTGCATGAGCCAATAATCTGTTTCTAATACCTAGCGTTCACCCGCTAACTTCCGCATTTACATTCTTTTCCATGACCTGTACCACCTAAAATATTTAGCTGTTGCTCCTTGATCTAAACCATTACTCTTGACCTTTTAACTTTAAAAAGGCAAATTATATCGCTGTTTGTCACCAAAGACACAGTAGTGTTTCTGTGCAGGATAACTACATCTTTGGAATATACTGAAACCCTACCCCTGTGGCCTTAGGGCTGCTTTGGCTTGTTACCAGGAGGACAGGTGGATGGAAGGGCGGGGGGAGATGCCTGTATGTGAGGGGCGGATGCATATGTGTGTACAAGGAGGCCGCTATTGTAAAGAGAAGCACGGCACAAAACTAGGCCAAAAAAAACGTAACCAAGAAACAAAGCTCAAACAGGAACTTGATAAAGAAGTCACTTGTTCTTTTCTTCTTCTTCTTCTTTTTCTTTTTTTTCCCATTAACGTTTTTGGTCAGATCCTCAATGTTATATGAAAACAGAACTATTGCCTGTGAACCAATTTACTAAACAAATGGCAGCTGTAGTAAAACATCTGTTTGGGAAAGAGGAAATATAAACTCATAAAATCAAATGAAGGCAATGCGATTCGTACTTTCACAAATATGTGAATGTTGGACATATGGTGCAGTTTGCAAAAGATGATCAATCATTCTATTAAAAAACAAAGTGCAAAACAGGTATTACTGTGATTTCCACACAACATAATAGCCAGTATCTGAATAAGATTTTAGAAAATGGTATCTGAATACTTCTCAGGAATGAGAGGCACCATTTCCATCTCCCTTGCAAAAGAAGTGTTTAAAATGAAAGATAGCATTATATCTAAAAACATTTCTATATATCTATACTGTCACCAAAAGTGGAAAGATTGGTATAATATAAGTAACATAATATAAAGACTAAATAAAATAATAATAACAATAGGAACGAAAAATCGTATGTGGAACTTGGGAAAGGCATTTGCTAGATTATGCACAGACTTGCCCTCTAGTTCATTAGGGTCAAAGCGATTTGCTTTCTGAGATCAATCATTAGAGGACCTCTACTAAAAATTTCAATGAAACTGTGAAAAAGAAAAGTAAGGAAAAGACTGGGTTTCATCCTTATGTACCCAGCCTGGAAGAAGAGCACAAATCAATAAAGAGAGCTTAGATTAAAAAAATGAAACAAAACAAAACACAAAAACATCTTCTGAAGAAGTTGCTGCTATTTTCATAGGAAGGGAAAAGCTGATCTTCTGGTTTGTTTGTACTGCTTTGCTGCCCCTGCTCTCCTTCCTTCTCTTTGATTCACAGAGTTTAAGTTAAAACCAAAGAAAGGCATAATACATCCGAAACCAAAATCACATCACTAGTGTATAGCAAATCTGAGAGTGGTAATAAATGTCAGAGCTGTAAAAGCAAAGGCAAGCAGCTAGGTTCCTTTTTTTTTTTTTCCTTTCTTTCCATACTTAAAAGTGAAATACCTAGCTGTTATCTTGGTGCCTGCAGAGCCTCCCCATTGTAGATTCAATAATACAAGAGGCTTCTTATCAGCAGCTGGGGTGACTGATTGGAGCTGTGATATGTTTAGACAATGCACTGTATTTAACTGAATTTACAGATGCCCCAACTCAGGCGTGGTAGTAAACGCCAGAGACTAATAGGAAATTAAACATGTACAATGGACTAACTCCATTTGCTCTCACAGTGTAATGTGTTTAGTTAACTTACTCATAGTCACACTTTATCTTTTTCTCTATGGATTCCCTGGGATATGTTTCAAATTGGCCAGAGATTAAATCTTCTTTTCAATTTTTTTGTTACCATTTTATTGCCGCTTTCCCTTATTATGGGCCCCTCTTTCTCTTGCAGAGATAAGCTAAACAAGATGACCCTCAGTCCTCCCCCACCGACCCAATTATCAGATAGTCAGCAAGGAATGCCAGGCTACAGGATTCCATAATATTAATATTAATATAACATGAGAGGAACAAAAATCAGTCACTTATTTGAAAGCAATGGTGTATTTAACTCATTTGAAATTTAAATGTGAATTTTAATGTACCTGGTATGTAACACATACATACAGAGTGGGAGCAGCATGCCCAGGCCATTCGGAGAATTGTTTTAACTCTTCATTGTTTCATAGATTTGCTCACAAAAACAGCTGCAAGTAGACGTGTGTCTACGTGCACGCACAGCCCAACCGTTGAGGGGGAAGGAAGAGTTGTCACAGTGCTCTAGTACTTTCCATCTGGTTAACAGAGAAAGAGAATTTATCATTAGATAAATCCACAGATGGTTCTGTAGATCTTCTTTGAAAGAGGTTGTTCAGAGAGAACCCTCTCGTTATACGAGAGCCACTGAATCCATAATGGTTTTGTTGTCCTTAGGAAACCGTAAAGAATTTCTACATTCATGAAAGCATGTTACCTAGAGAGCATAAAGGAAATCTCTAGTCTATTCTGATCACATGTGGACTCCTGAGAGGGTTCAAGATAGTCCCATCTCAACGCTGACCACATCCCCACCTGCCCATGACCCTGACCTTGAGAAAAGTGGAGTTACGTACTGAAAAAACTGGCGACAAAGGTTGACATGAGGCTACATCATGGTGACCTCTGATTCACTTGTTTATATTTATTATGTGGACAAGCAAAAACATTTTTTTGCATCAGTCTTTCTTACAAAGCCAAGAAGTAAGGAAATCTAGAGCAAACACAATGGTCTGGAAAGGTGGACAGAGTGGATGGTTTCCTGGCAATATACATGCTTCAAAATCTAAAGAATGAAACGGGACAGAAAGAAGGTACAACATAAACCCTATGTGTACATATTCACACCTACTTCTGAAAGACCAACCCTTGGACCCTACCACTGAGCAGTCCCATTCTGATATACAGGAGACCCAAGCCAGTGACCGTGGCCTTAATTTTACATCATCTTCTCCATTCTCTATTTCCGCAATAGCCCTTATTACTGAGTGCACAAACTATTTTATCAGAATCTTGCATCTAATGAGACATATAAATATTTAAACAAAATGGAAAAGAAACATGTGACTATGATGATCAAATGCTAAGTGCCTGAATATCAGAGTCCTTTCAATCAATTTTTAAATTGGCTTTTTTAAAAGCAAGGATGGCACCAGATGAAGACACTAAAACCACACATATCCACACAAAACCACTATAACCCCAGCTTATAGAATTAATCATCCCAAAGCATTATTACCCCCATGCCCAGATCCAAACTTAACTCTGTGGAAAGAGCAAAATGGCATGGAGTACTAATGTCATTTGAAAATCAAGTTATAATCGAATAACCATTACTTAGTAAAACGGACTTCATAGTAATATGAACTGAGCAGTCCAATAAATGTTACTTCTCTTAATCAGTTCTGATTGGTATTTGCTATAGGAGACACAGACAAATCTTTGACCAATCTTTAATTAGTATCACTGATGAAATATTTATTCTTTTAATTTGAATTTAGAAACCCAATAAAGCCATGTTTGCATCTTTTATCAACTTAAATATTATCCTCCCTTATTGCTTTTGTCATGACTGCAGATTCTGAAAACGTTCTCCCGAAACAATGCGTATTTCATATATGCATAGTTGCCCTGGTCTCATTGTTTTTAGGGCAAATATTTAATATAGGCATTCAGGTCATAAATTCATTTCAGTCCTCTTTCTGAGGGGATCATGCAGTAGATTTCCTCTAAGTGTCAAGAGAGAAAAGGAAGATATTTTTAGACATCCTAAGACCTTCTTAGGGAATCATAGATTCACCAAATCGTACCTAATCCTCCCTGGAGTTCCGGGGGTTCAATTCACAGAAACGGTGGGGCTGGACAACATTACCGGGCCCTTGTGTCTAGGGCCCAGACACTGAACTCAGAAGCCAGTGTTCTTTATTTGGCTCTACAACTGATGGGCTGCCACCTTTAGCTTAACCCATCTCCCAACCACAGACACAGTTACACAGTTCCCAAGTCTGATGGTTCAATGGGGATTGGAGCTCATTTAAAATAGCAGAAATCACCAAGCATATTATTAAAATCTAATGAAGCAATCAGATTGCACCTTGTTCCAAGAACACCTTTACCAATTTCCTCTAGTCCACAAAACACCTCTGAAATTAGTAATATCCAGAATACTCTAGGAAACAAAACAAAACAAAACACAGGAGGGACTGTATCTTCTGAGAGTTACACAAACAAATAACATAGATGTCCTCTGTATTGCTCAGAGGAATTTCCAGGGCTGGAATATCTTCCCTAGTTATTGGTTTTGAATTTTCTTTCACCTTCTCTCTTGCATTCTAGAATCTCCAATGAAAGCTACCTCTTTGTGACAAATCTATCACAAATGGGTGTTTGTAATGTGTAGAACATCAGATGTTCAAACAAGCTGTGCTTGTTCATCTATTACACGTACTTGATAGCACCATCTACTCTGCTACCTAGAAGTTTCAGTTACACTTACTGCTGAGATTATTATGCATGAGATTATAAACTTTTTCGCAGAAACTGGATCATACTAGCTTTTGTTTGCTATTGTATATTTAAAACCCAGCACAATGCCTGGCACATAAACATCAAACGAGGAGAACACAGATCTTTTCTCAAGGAAGCCAACACTTAGTGTGTACTTGTCTCTAGGGAACCTTTGATGGCGTCTACCTGGGAGACTGCGCTTCGTACTTGACACAGCTTCTGCTGCAGAGTCCTGACCTCCAGGTGGGTGCAGACTCTGATACTCCTACGTTCTTACTTCTAACCAGAAATCACAAAGACAACAATTGAGGTTTTCATGTTTCCGCAAGATCTGTTTTGTGAAAAAATGCCGAGTAGGATCCCTAACGCTTTTAATCAGATTCAATAAAACAGAATACTCTGGGATTCAGGAAATAATCTTCACTGAAATCCATTTTAGAAGTAACAAGCCTACTTTTTTCTTAAAATAATCTGCCATGAAAAGATAGGAGACACAAATATAAAAATAACCTTATTGTTGATACACTAGCTAACGTGTATGTTGTGTATGCTGGCATTTCCTGTCAAAATCTTCATTAGTCGCTAATACTGTCAAACAAAATCTGGGCCCAAAATTCTATTTGGTGGTGGCTGTCAGGCTATATTTTGCACGTTTCAGTATTATTTAAAAGTACTTTTCCATATTTAATATATGATGGCTTACTGTACCTTTCCACCGGCATTTATCACCTCTCAAGAGTGATCAGTCTCCACGAAAGTGAAGTTCACTGTCACAGAAGGGCCTAGCCCTCATTTATTTCCCTGTACAGTATTTGGTACAGAGCGGAATGTACAATAGTAGATGTGCCTTCAATGTAAAGGTCACACACTTAGCAATAGAAATATAAGTTATTAAAATAGACTTATAATCTTTAAAAACATCAAGTGCCCTTAAAGTCTACATAATTGTACAAAATTCAATGTGTATCTTTTCTTTTGCTCCAGGTTCCAAAATGATCCTAAAGATGTTGCCATCTCCCAAACCAGAATTCCAGTTGTTGGCAGGATTCACCATTGAGTTTAGAAAACTACAGGTCCCCATCAACCAACTTTATCCTTGCCTAATTTACCCATCTCTGTAGTAAGTTAGGTCAATGTAGCTTATGGGGACTTGAAGGCATTTAAAGGATATTTAGAGGAGTATTTTTTTTTTCTTCATTTGATTTAGCTACAGCATGATAAGACCATGTTAATTTGTTTTTCTTCTGCATCTCCTTACTAATGATTAGGACAGGCTCTAAACATGAATGCTGGAGAGAGAGGTGTGCTGTAAGTGCCTAAAGTGGTGAATTTGGTTCCCACCACCCCATGTTCAGCTCTGCCACTTACTATCTATGTGACTTTGGGCAGGATACCCAAACACTTTATCTCTAAGGATATGAGGATAGTAAGTGCTGCTGAAATACACACACACACACACTCACACACAATCTGTTTACAGTACTGAGTACTTATCAGGTGCAAAGCATTGTCTTAAGATCTTTACATTTACTAACTTATTCCTTACACCAATCCTATGAGGAAAAAAGCAAAGGCAACAGAGCACATAGTGGCTAAGTAAATGCCCAGGTTTTCTCAAACAAAAGTGGTAGAACTGGGATCTAGCTGTTTTACTTCCTCTGAGGGATATAACTAAGATTATAAAAAGCATCTAGGACCAAGTTTGGCACACAGTAGGTCCTTAATATAAATGGTAGGGTCTTCTTTCTCTCTGTCTCTCTCTTCCTTGTGCTTCCTTGTCACAGAAATCAATCGCCACATTGTCTTAGACTAGCCTGAAGGATCAATTCAACTGGTATAAAGAGCCTAGCCTAGTCACTAGAGATAAAATCTCATGAGTATATATAAATATTAAGCCTACTAACAAATATAATGCACCTATAAACACATACACACACGCACACAATTCAAGTTAAGCCTCCAAAGAAACTTCCTGGAATAACCCTTGCCAATGAGTTTATCATCAATACTGATGGAAAATGGACTCAGGTCACAAACACTATGCTGGGTTTAGGGGCAGGAAGGGAGGAGGTCAGACAAGAATAAAACTTATTGCCTGCCTTCAAGGGCCCAGAATCCACTGGGGGACTCTTTTTAATAACTCACTGTAATATATTTTGTACTACACTAGAGGTATGTAAAAAAAAAAAAAAGCCTATGGGAATGTAGAGCAAGAAACAATTAATTCTGCCAGAGGATTCAGGAAGTCTTCACAAAATGGAAGTGATTTCTTTTAGACGTGTTGAATTTCTCTAGGCAAAGACACAGGTGAGAAGGGCACTCCAGGTTGAGAGAATGAATAAGCAGAGACACGGAGGCATGGAAAGCCTGCTACGTGCCAGCAGTCGTGAGAAGAGCAGGGTGGCTAAAACATACCGCAGCTGAAGGAGGCCAGGGAGATCAACTAGGTTCTAAGTGTGAATGGCTGCTTAGACAACTGGTAGGGAGTTTGGACTTTATCCTGTGCAGTGCGAAAGTCCGGAACAGAAGGCACCGTAGACACATAGACCAATGGAGATTACTTCATAGCCTGGGTGATAAAGGAAAACAATCTATACTAAAGTAGCAGCAAGGGGAGACTTCCCTGGTGGTCCAGTGGTTAAGACTCTGCGCTTCCACTGCAGGGGGCAGGGGTTTGATCCCCGGTCAGGGAACTAAGATCCCTCATGCCCCATGGCTCAGACAAAAAAATAAAAAAATACAGTGGCAAGGGGGGATGAGTAGAAAGAGATGCAGTCAAAGGATCTTCTGTAGGTAGAATCCACTAGGCTTAGTAACTGAAGAGATGGAGGGGTTAGAAAAAGACGAATGCCAGGAGGTGTCTGATGACAGTAGTCTATATACTTGATGCCCTGAATATTTACTCTTGCTTGAAAAGAAAGGAAGGGAGAAGGAAGGAAGGGAAGAAAGAAAGTAGGAAGGACTTGCCTTTGAGGAACTGATTCAATTCTAAGGTGCTGTAAAATGGAAGCAGAAGAGTAGACATCCTGAGTTACAGTAAAGGGCACCTAAGGGCACTTGTTGGTGGCCCTACATCACTTCCCGAAATACATACACAACGTAACACAACACCCTTTATCTTCTTTTCTCCATTCCTCTTTCTTCTACCTCCTTCTTCTCCTTCCCTCTTTCCCTTCCCTCTTCTCTGTAGTCTGTCCTAGGCCCAAATACATCAGCAGAGCTTAGCTCTACAAGGCGGGAAGAATCCATAATACTCTGCTCTCTCGTTTCCCTCACACTAACATTAGTGTCACAACCACAATTTACTGGACACTCCTCAGAATCCCATTATAAAAATTCAGGTTCTTCCAAAACTGCTTTGTGGGACTTATTGAACCTAAAAGCTCAGCTATGTTTACCCCTGAGCCTGCAGCCTCAAAGTGGAATAACTTAATAAATGGACGCAGCAGAGACACCTTTATGCTTCCTATGCAAATACTGCTTAGAAAAGCCATTAATGGGAATTATGGAAGGAGAAAGCCAACTAAATACATGGGCCAGAATAAGCAGGATGACTCAGTTGGCCTTCAGGGCCCTTCTCCTCTGCTGGTAATTTTATTAGAACCATTGCCAGTGAAGAAATTTGGAGCTTTTCGAATTGAACTGTAAATTGTTCCTGCTTTCCATGGGATCCTAAAGGAATTTCAGGGGGAATTTTTCTTTGGTTTGTGGAGTGATTCCCTGTGGACTGGGGGAAGTCTTTTGGAAATTTCTGGGTTACCCCTGGGGATTTTTCCCAAAATGGATTCTTCTTTAGAAATAGTTTGGTTATTAATTTTTAAAAATATTGGAAAATTTTTATATAAAAATGTGTAGCATGTCCCCAAGTTTCTGTTTACAGGAGTCATAAAAACACCATTATAATGGTAATATCTTATAATGGTGGAAATGTTTATACTCATGGTTATAAAACCCTGTATTACTGCTTTGATCTCTGCAGTAAGAAGTTATTGTTTTAAAAACAACAAGACACTGAATGTGTTTTTGATAATTCTTCATTACCCAATTTATTTTTGGCAGAAGTGCTATAAAGTGTTTCCTTTTTATTTATAAAAATATATTATTTGTGATTCTGGGAAAAAGACTATGAAATGACATGGAAAGCACCTTAAAATGTTTGTCTGTGAGACCACTTAAAGGCTCATAAAAACTATTTTGATGTAACGTTTATTGTGTTCTATCCTCACGTCATTCATTTTATTTAAAAGTGCATGCCTCTTTCCACATCCCAATTTTAACAAAATCATCTTTTACTGTTCACATCATCCTCAGAAAACTTCAGGTGGCATTAATAATGCCGACCATTCACACCTGAAACTAACACAATATTGTAAATCAACTGTGGTTTAATAAAAATAATAAAATAAAATAATGCTGACCGTTCACAGTGGCAATATAAAAAAACTCCTTTAACCTTCTCCTCTGTTGTTTCTCTTGCAGCCAAAGTTACAACACTAACAACAACAAAATGTTGTTTAAAAGATGATAGATATGGGGAATGACACTCGATACTTTGTAATAACCTATAAAAGAATCTGAAAAAGAATATATATACACACACATATATATGTAAAATTGAATCACTTTGCTATACGCCCGAAACTAACAGACATGGTAAATCAATTATACTTCGATAAAAAAATAAATTAAAAAAAAGATGATAGATATGAATGGGAGAATTGTTTTTCGTTTTCTAAGAACGATATCTCATTACACTCATAAGCTTTCATTTCATTGTTAGCCTCTTAACCCAAATAGGTTTCCTTTTGCTATTTTCCCTGCTCTGTCACAAGTTTCCCAAGAGAGTCTTTTCTTGGTTTGCAACTCCTGTAGAGTAAAATATCACTTCTGGTGTCTCCATAGGGCCACAACGTCCAGACTACACAAAATTTGAAGTCCTTTCTCCCTGACTCCACACCCTGCTTTACAAAAACACACCATTTGCAGATCAAAGAGAGACGATTTATGCTTTCAACCAGCTGACGGACGATTAAATTAAAACAGATCAGCAGTGCAGTGCACGGGCAGGTGGCTCCCACCACCACTGTCGGCCTCAGAGCGATTAAATTGTGGCGGAGATGGAGGGCCTTCCGCTCCCATTCCCGCACTTACAGATCAAACGGTGACAAATGAGATGTTACCGTTCTTGTAAAGCAGGGCGACAATCTGTCAAAATCCAACATAATTTGTGACCCTCTGTGACATCCTCTTTCTCTCTCTTTTTTTTTTTTTTTGACATTTGAATACAGTGATTGTACTTGAGTCAAGTCCATTTAAGTGAATATAGTCAATTCTATCTAAAGGAATACAGCCTGTTAGCGCCAACATGGTAGCTGAATATATATCTGGTGAGTACTCCAGCGACCCTTTGTGTTAAGTGCATACCATTAACAATGAATTCTGATTTTTTCCAAGTTATATAATTTGATGTCTTGACAGCCCAGACACTTAAAGCACTACTATTTGTTTTAAATGGCTTTATTTTATTGTTTAAATGTCAGTATCAAAATAAAGTAATGCATACAGCCTTGTCAGTTCTAGTACAGGGGGAAGTATTCCCATTGAGGAGAGTCTTGAAAGAGTTTGTTCTAAAAATGGACTCAAAAGTCAATTGCAATGTCTCTTGGCTGAATCCTTAAATGACTCATGAAACATATTTATACCACATTTTCTGTTTAGCTGGTGCATTTAATAAGGCACTGAAGCATAAACAGCAAAGGGAGCATAGCATCTTAACTTACTGAAGTTGACATCATTGCCAGGTTAAAAAAAAAAAAAATTACTGACTATGGAAAATGACTGAGGGATGTTTGATAGAACCCACAGCCCAGATAAATGAACAGACCTCTCCGTGGGCTTTAATTGTAACATCTGCTGAATTATTATAGGTGGCTTAGTCTTAAAGGAAGAAAATAAAAGATTCAAGGCACTGATGGAGGATAGTTTCCAATATTTTTAACTACTAGAATGACAGGGAGAATTGATTCTCTCACCCCTCTACTCCATTCACACCTGTTTGGGGTTTACGAGCCTGTCACATTTCGGAAAAGCCGTTGACTTTCTACGTCAAAGTGGCTAAAGACTTTTCCCAAAAGACTTCTGTTGACCACAAACTTTTAGGCAGGGTAATGCCAACCTTCAGGGAAATCACTCTGAAATAACTTTGTTTACAAAGAATAAAAGTATATCTAGACTCTTTGAGCACTTTTTTTTTAGGGTTATACTTTAAGGTTCTCGGGCATAAAATGTTCTTCTGCTGTGTAGCTCACTCTGTGATCTACCAAAGTGGGTGGGCTCAAGTTATTCTGCTCATCCTGGTTTATTTCCTTACCTCTGGACTTGTTTGCCCACATTTTAAAGTAACTGTCCGGCTTGATTACAAGCCCTGTTAATGACTTGGCTTCAGAAACCCAGCTGGCTAAAGAGTAGACCCCAGTTTATGGGATTTCAGAGTAATGAGCTGAGACAGAAACTTCACCTCCATTTTTGGCACACGGCATTGTGATATACACTAATCTACCCTTATTATGATGGACCTTTATATCCTCTCTAGGCTTTAATGCCTGTCATCACTCTATTGTTACCCAGATGAGGAAAGGGAGAATATGAGCCTCAAGACCTACAGACCTTGTCTATTAAAGCCAGGGTCTCAAGCCAGTCTGAACACATAAGAAGAGCCATGAATTTACTTTCTACAGCCAGGAAAAGGCATTTCACCCCCAAAAAGGGATCCAGCGTCTATGGCCAGCAGCTCTACTGTGTCAGGAGTTACTAGAGGGTCGCTGCAGTGGATGATCACAGAAGAAAGTCTACAGTAAGTCCCCTACACACGAACCTTCAAGTTGCGAACTTTCAAAGATGTGAACGTGCATTCGCATGTCTAATCACGTATGGCGTGAGTGAAACTGCAGCTTGCCCTCCGTCTCCTATTGTTGACGATCCTTCAGCTCTACCATCTCCCACCTTCTCTCCCTCCTCCAGTCAGTAACTCTTCTTGCCTGTTCACTCGATGCCAGCCCCTATATGCCAGCTGTTGTATCAATACTGTGCTATTGTACTTTTCAAGGTACTGTACTGTACTGTAAGATTAAAAATGTTTTCTTTATTTCTTGTGTTTGTTTGTCTTTTATGTATTATTTGTGTGAAAAGTATTATAAACCTATTACAGTACAGTACTGTACAGCCGATTGTGATAGTTGGGTACCTAGGCTAACTTTGCTGGACTTATGAACAAATTGGACTTACGAACGCGCTCTAGGAAAGGAACTCATTCATATGTAGGGGACTTACTGTATTGGGGTTTGGCTCCACTACTGTGTGTCTGTAGATTTCTAGACTGTAACTCCCACAGAGTTACCCTAACTTGCGGTGTGAGGGGTTTTTGTTATCACTGAAAGCCTACCAACAGGTTGGTAGTTAATATCGTGCTTAGTGAAATAAGCCAGACACAGAAAGACAAACACTATGATGTCACTTATACGTGGGATCTAAAAAAACAATACAAATGAATGTATATGCAAAACAGAAACAGACTCACAGATAGAATAATCCAGTGGTTATGAAAGAGGAGAGGGAAGGGGGAGGGGCAAATTAGGGGTATGGGATGAAGAGGTACAAACTACTGTGTATAAAATAGTTAAGTGACAAGGATATACTGTATAGCACAGGGAATTATAGCCATTATGTTGTAAAAACGTTTAATGGAGTATAATCTGTAAAAATACCAAATCACCATAGTGTACACATGAAACTAACATAATATTGTAAATCACCTATACTTCAGTTTTTATAAAAGTATGTTCTTCTCTGAACCAGTTGGAAAATGGGTATAAAAAAATAGAAAATGCAGGTTTGCCAAATGTTCTCTTCACAGTAATCCTTCTCAAGTCAAAAAATGCCACGTGAAAAATTTTAGAAAGATTGACTTTTATTTTCCCCTTCATCCCATCTTGCTCTTTCTCCATATTGTTTATAAATGCAAATAGGTTAGAACTGTACCTATTGTGATTGACAAACAGCCGTCATTGGGGTGGTCAACTGGCCTGCATTTGTTAACAGATTACTTCTACTCCTGTGAGTTCTGTCTGGCTCCTGGGTCTGCAAAGGCCTTTGCTGATTTTATAACCTGCCACAAAGCAACAAGCTGATCTCTATTCCTCACTTTCCTCTCTCTTCTCTCACTTTCCTGCTTTTGATGTAGATTCTCTATTAGACACGGGATATAAAGCAGGTTTTCACCTTTGCCTGGAAGTAAGCACAAGGGGAGGAAAGAGGAAGGTGGCAGAAATATTCTGAACTTTAAAATCTTCCCTCTACCTCCAAGATGAGGATAAATGTCCCCCAAAGATTCCCTGAGATACACGCACAGACAGCTCTCCCCCCACAGGGATCTCCTGGCACCTCAGGGCTTTTTTGGTTTTTTTTTTTCTTTTTCTTCTTTTGATGGAATATAAGACTCTCAGTGTGTGTAGAGATCTTTTCAAGCAAGACTACTGTTCTGTATCTGTCAAATGACATCTTCATAAGATAAAACTCATCTGATCTGTTTCTTTTCAACGCTTTCAATGTTTGCTATAAGACGTTAATTATATCTGAACTTTCCTACCTCTAACAATTTCTCAGACTTTCCTTAGCTAAAGCTCGCATCTTCTCGTGTAACTTTTCCAGCAACAGAACACAAGTGCATCTGAGTGGCTGATGCTGACCAAACTGGAGACCACTTGAGAATGTCACTAAAAGAACAGTGGCTGAAGCTTATAAATAGGTGACACTATTGATAAAGCATCAACAAAATGCTTCATGCTGTGAAACATAAAGCCCAAGCAGTCATATTGTTAAAAACCTGTTCCTGTGTCTAATGTCTACATAAATAGCATGAACGCAATCTCATGAGCTGCTTTGTTTGGCCTCAAGCTAATCACAGGCGCAGGAGAGGAAACTTTTCCTACTAATTGCTGGTCTGCTTTAAAAACAACAACAACAAAACAAAAAAACCTTCCGGGGTGTAGGAGACTTACAATGTGAGCAAACATAATATCACAGAGCCGAATTCGAAAGAATCCCAATTATTTGAACATTCAGCAATGATCATATATTGTGGTCCTTAAGTTTAGACCAATAACATTTTGATAACAAAAACGCTCAACTCTTGGCCTTAACCTCACCTGGCACTTGTTGCTACTGAAAGATTAAGGTTATCTCTCTATGTAAGTAACCCACATTTATGTCCAAAATTAGACTATAAAGCAGGAGACTTCTTGGCTAGAATAAAATGGTTTTTAACATCAATTTATTAGTACTCTGAAAATGCAGGTCCCTTTCCCTCAGCTGAATGACTAATGCATTACAAGATTCTGTGATACCCAAACCATTGACTGTCAGAAAGATTTAAGTTCAAATCAACATGCATTTATTCTTTGGTATAGCAATATGGAAGGCTGATGGCATGAATATTTTCCAGTAATGTTTCAATATTAAAATCCCCATATTGAGATTCTGGAGTAGCATACAAATTATATTTAACCATCAAAAAATTAATTGAAGTACTTATTAGAGTATCAGTAATAATAGTCATTAAAATTTTATGATCACTTAAAAAAGAGCACTAAATAAAGACAGTTTAGCAAATGCCCTATTTACATATTTTAACAAGACTTACATAGTAATATCAAAATCACATTGAATGTGAGAGTAAAATTAAACTTGCCCTCAAAAGAACAGATACATTATGGATCTACCCTGATAAATTTGCTTGTTTTCCCAATAGTGGGGTGAGTTGCACTCATTCATTCACTCTGCCTTTTTGGACCAGCTGGGATATTACACAAAATATGACCAAGGGTCAGGGGTTCAATCTATGAATTAAGGACAGAATTAACTAAAGAGGCTGTATAGGAATTGAGTCTGCAACCTTAGCCTCCTTTAGCACCAAGTCTGATTTTGCCCGGCTAAACACTGACACATGGACATCACCTGATTTTACATATATGTAAGTAAAGAATATGTATATAACTTCTCCCACACATATATGTATATATATAGGTGGCTCACTTTCATTTAAAACCTTTTAGAATATTTATGCAAGTTCAAGTCCTTAAGCATTTTGATATATAAAATATGAAGCTGATTTTTCACAGCATTTTAGAAAGCTGATGAAAATCATTTTCAAAACTATGGGCCCTCACACTTTGCACCTCGATCCAGTGTAGACCATAAAACTAAAATATTAGTGGGATTTGCTTTCTTTACCTTACATGTGTAAGGTTAAGTGTGATCACTGTAAATTCAACGCACTTGAGTAAACAGTAGGCCAACAGAAATTCTCAAGGAGAGATATATGTAGGTACTCAGGGAAGATGGGTGGCCTGGGGTCAACAACCAAGTCTGCTGAGAGTAGCCGTGCCATTGACACAGGTCACTTTGGTTTCCTTGGGACGAGTGATTTACTGGCAAACACATTCAGTAGAACCCGTTAGGCTCTATCAGAATTTGAGGCTCATAGTGGCCAATTCACTTGACAAGACATGCAGCACCACAAAATCCAATGAGGAATAAATAAGCCATGCCATATATGAGTCCTTAGCTATTTTCCTTGTTTTCCTGTTTAGTGCCTTTACAAAATGTCTAACACTATCAAATCAGAAAAGTGAAAGACGTCCTAATATCATACCATTCTGATTGTGTGTGTGTGTATACACATGATCATGTGTATGAGAGAGGGAGATAATTATAGAAATTATAGATTCTTATAATCAGAAATTTATAGAAAATATGAAATACAAAATGTCAAGTGATGCATTCTGAAGTATTATCAAAATAAAAAAAGAAAAAATATCAGAACTTTTTGGGACCGCCTTCATTCTATGGTGGTAACAAATTCATCAAAAAGCCCATGATCACCATTGTTCCTGTTTCCCTTCTTCAAAGGAATAGGAATTAAGGTCTCTCACTGTCATTGGCTGCCAAATAAGTAAGTTTCATGCACCTTATATGGCAGCTATATGAGCTTTAGAGGTAGGACATTAACTTTTTCCTGCAAGAGTCTAGCTAACGCCAAGCAGGAGTTCTGTATTCTGAAAGGCATGACTGGTGACAGAGGACAAAAGACCACAAACAATAATTTGCAATGTATTTGGGCCCTTCTCCTGAAGCATCTTCAGCTTCCCAATGATCTTTTTTGAGGTTAATATCAAAATTCAATTACATCTTTCACGACACAGAGTGGTTTGTTTAGTTGAAGAGTTAAAAGATACCCAGAATGACTTGATAACTGAGTAATCCATAGAGAACACCCAATACATGTGGCTAGCAGAGAGTCAAATTTAACTCACAATATCTAGTCAGTAAAATACCTAAAAATGTTTTTAAACTGAAAAGCTCATTCAATTTGAATTAGAGAAACCTTGAATACGTAACACTGACTCAAGAAGATCCAAAGCATACAACCTTCTTCATTTCATGGTCCTTCCCAACGTTTCAAAAATTAAAGAATAAGCCCTTTTGATTTTAAAAAAGCTCTTAATACATGTAGAATTTTTTTTTTTCATATAATCAGGAACCCTCCACTCTATAGTAACAGATGGTAGAATGTAGTCTTTAAAAGCCTGGGCTGGGAAGTCAATTTCTGGTTTGAATCCCAGCCCTGTAAGGTATCCATGTGATTCTGAACAAATTACTTAATATCTTTGTTCCCCAATTTTCTCATCTACAAAATGGGCTAAAAATAGCACCTAATCCTTAGTGTAATTTTGAGGATGAAATGACTTAATATACATAAAGCTCTAATTGTAAAGCATCACTATTTAATACATTTTAGATCAGCCCATCACAGAGCCAATTTGCCAGTTTAAATGCTATGCTGCCTCCAGAAAGTCCTACTCAGTCTTTTATATTCATTCATTCAATTGTTCTTATTCTCAAAGAGTTTGGAGAAGGACACACTACCAAGCTAATGGCAAACCAAGAAAAAGAACTAATGAGGCCTACTCTTGACAATAAGTGTGTACTTTGGTGGGGTGGAGTAATTACTTAAATAATATAAGTCAATCCTTCCTTCACTAATTCTAATTCATTCACATTACACTCTGGCACAAAGTGAATAAGGAGTTTAATCACTTATATGTGACCTAGGAAATTGTTGACAGTGTTTGACCTCAAGGACAAAAAATATAAATATTTACAAGAATGTACACTTTTATAAGATAGTAATCTCCTCTCATCCATGGTCCTTTGATCTGTGACTGCAGTTACCATTTGGAACACCTACTGAAATATCCTCCATTTTCAGAAAATAGTTCAAGGCAGAGCAGTATTTTGAATGATGCAGAAAAGAGGACTGATCTTTAAACACGTTTGGCTCACCAATCTGAAATCTGCTATTCCTTGAGATAATATCAATATTGACATAAAGTTTGGACACCAGATGTCAAGATGCAGGGTGTTTTCCAATGAAGACTCCCATCTTATTTTGCTTTTACATCAGCCAATGAATATGGATTAGACTGGAAGCAGCCCTGGATATGTATCCACAGCAGAAACTCACTGTAAGTGGCATATAAGTGAGATTTACGTATAAAATTTTGCATACTTATTCTAGTCTAAAGCACTCAAAGCACTAACCTTGACCTACCCTATCCAGTTGGGCAAAAATCCAATTTATTATTCAATTTCAAGAATTTTCTTTTCTTTATGTTTCATTGGAAAAGTATGCCTGCCTACCTCATATAGTACTAAAAGATACATCCTAGTGATATGTGCTTAAAAGGCTTGACAAAGAGGTACAATATTGAGGGCCACATACAGTAATTATTCCATACATCCAATCAAATATACCATTGGTCGCAGCCTTGTGTGTTGTTACCAGGTGAGGGGAAAGGAGATGCAGAAGGACCTTAACCCACACGTCCAGGTAATGTTATGATAAAGCCACGCCCCTTAGAAAAAAGGCTTCCCTCAGATAGTTCTCATCTCTAGTCAACACCTGAAGTTCTCAACAATGCCATTCCCTCACTGTCATCTTGAGGAAGCAGAATGTCTCATAATTAATGAAGCCATTTGGGGGCAGGTCACCAACCACAGAAGACAAAATTTCACTCTCCCAAGCCATCTTGGCTTTGTTGTTCAGAAATAGAGATGGATGGCACACAAGGATTAATCAATTGCAGTAGATGGCTCCACTGATTTTTCTGATGAAGTGATTATTACTCCTTCCAATAATATTCCCAAATCCCGTCAGGCTCTGAGGGGGGTGAACTCTGCCTCTGAAATGCTTTTCAAGTCCATCTCTTTCTAGGCCTACTGCCATCACTCTCGTGTGGACCCTTATTGTTCGACCCTTGAAAAATCCACAGTGATGTGCTGACTAGATTCCATGCCTTCCCTCCATCCACGCTTCTCCCTTAAACACATCACTTCTCTTAAGGCACAGAAGCCTTAATTGATGTCGACTGTCTACAGGATACAGTGCACGTATTTGGCCTGGAATTCTAGCAACACCTTCCACGATCTGGGCCTTATCAACTCCATCCTCATCTCCAAATTCTGTCTTTCCCAAAACTTGATTTGAGCCAGAATGATACTTACCGTACCCTGAAAATCACTTAGACCTGTGACTTAAGTGACACCTGTATATAACTGGCCACAGTTACTCTTCTGAGGAAGGTCTTTCCTCTTGACTTCTGAAGTTCTAAGAATTAACATTTCTTTAAGAATGGGAGAAAGTCCACTTCTAAAAGACTTCTTAAAACACTCTGGTCATCTTTAATTAGTTAGGAACTCAACTCTGATAACTAGTGTCAGGCTTATTTATACAGGACCTCTTCTATGCTCTTGAGAATTGTTATATTTCCTTTTAGGTGTTCTTTGATCCTTCTCAACTAGATCAACAGCCCTTTAGGGGCACAGACCCTATACCTGAAATTCCCTGAACATATTAAAGTGATCTATACATAATGGAAAATTTGTTCACTGTGATATTAAGAGAAATGTGTGTTTCTCCCTTCTATTAAATAGCTCTGATGGAACACAAAGAAAAATTATGTATATTTATAATATACAATTATATATAAATATAATATAAATGTAAGAAATTATATAATACATAGTTTTATTTATAAAATATATAAATATATTTATATATTTATATATATTATATAGATTTTTCCCATAAAATAGTGCACACAATCATTTCCTTAGTAGGCCATGCTTTTTATTGGTGTTTGCATCTTGTAAGCTCAACTTATAAGGTCAGATTTTTCCTGAAGAAGAAATTTAGATGCATATGAATCACTCTGATTACAGGTTTCTCTTTTTCAATATGCTCTACATTGATTTGAGTCTTTTGAAGTCTCAAAATAAATAAATTACTAGTGTATTTGAAAGGAATTTCCATATTTCTAGATGAGATTGGCACTTTTAAAGATATATAAACTAATCTAAATCCCTCCTGTAGAAGATAGCATTTTAACAATATTATTCTTTTTTTTTTCCTAGGAGTTCAAAACATTAACTTTCATAGTCACAGTTCAATGCAACTTATGACTAAACTTGACATCCATCAAAATCAATTAACTCTACCTTTTAAGAACAGGGAACAGGGCAGATTTTGTTTGCAGCATTATATAGATTAACATTACCCACATAGATGATATCATTATTATCTAGCTAAATTCCTACATCCTATGAGCAATACATCCATACAATGAGGCCAGAAAGTACTAATGTAAAAGATTCCCTGCCCCTGTTCTTCTGACACAGCAGGAAAGGTGCCAGGGACAAAGCTCCGCTATTGAGTGGCTAAGGAAATTGAAGAGTTACTTTACCAACTTTGGAAGGTACAGGGAAGGAAGCAAGACATCTGAAAACTAGTCAGATGCTTACAAATCCGTACAAGGATAACCTTACAAGGGTCACTAGACCGTATAGTTCTGAAAAGGTACCCATGTCTCATTAACAGACAGAAAGATGCTAAAGTTAATAGTAACTCAATATGACAAATATATTGAGGATCTGCTAGGATCTCTGCATGCTGGGATGGCCATAAATAACTTGTGTGTGCATGTATAGCAAAATGCACAGAAACACAAACAAATATGTAACAAAGGCAGTATATAACAAAGGCAGGTCTACATAGAGAGTATACATTTATTGTGCTCAAGGGCGTATATCCACATGGTCAAATGTACTGTTCTAGCAGGAGCATCATTTATAAATCAAACTCTACTAGTCAAGTCCATATTCCCAGACTACTATTATTTGGAAAAGATCTGAAACACTCTCCCTTTCCCCAAAATATGCGAGGTCAACATCATCTCCACTAAGACCTAGAAAACAGCCCAGAGAGATACAAAAACCCCATAAGTGACCACCAAAGGCCAGCCTTGGTCTCTTTCTCCCATAAATCATAGGCAATAGGGTGCTAAGCACTGAAAATCTAAAGAGGAATAAATTCCTAGAACCATGAATAGAAACTTGCCTTTGCTCATTTCTAGCAATACTGTGAGTTTCTGTTCCTGTGTTCACTTATCGTTGCAAAGATGAAAAAGCATTCAGATACTTAACAGTGTCTAATAATAGGAGACAGTTTAGAACAGAAATAATTCCAGACCTCTAAGAAACCTGTCAAAATTTCCCAGAAGTAAGAAACAATGACCTACAGTAGACTGTGGCCATGACCCTGGGGCCTAAGTGCTAACTCTAAAAAAGTGCCATGAGATATTTGATGGCAGGCGATCAAGACATCATTTTTCGCCCTATCTGGAGCAGATAATATACTCTGAAATGAATATTCAGCATACCCGCCTTCAATACCACGTGGAAATTCACACAGAGACACAAGAAAAAAATAACATTCTTTTTCAAGGCTCTACTTGAATCCATACAAGACCCAACCTTCATCTTTAGGCTACTGTTCTCAAGTTAATAACTCGGTCCCTGAAATTCTTACCCAGACTCCAGCCTTGTGGTTTTAACTGCTGTGAGTCATTTTGATTTGGACACCCCAGTATTATCTGAAACCCAGCATATCTGAACTCAACTCATGCTGAATCCATGTTCAGTACTTATGAGAGGGCTCGGATCACAGGTCAGAGAAAGCACCCAACAAATATGCGTTTGGTGGATTATTTCTTCTCATACCAGTTTCCACTCCACATGTCCCAATTTCGTTTTTTTCCACCCACTGGTTTCCTACTTTGCTTCTGTGAAATAACTGAGTCTTACTGAGTTGTTCCCCACCTTCCCCCCGCCCAACTCTCATTCAAACACTCACCAAATCCCTCCATCCTTTCTTCACAAACTCTGTCAGAACTGCCTCTCTGCACACACTACAACCCTCAACCAGACGCTGTGCACCTTACACTTGGGCCTATGAAACTGTCTCCCAGCCTAGCACAATTGACATCTGTCTCTTTCCCCTCTCATCTGATCTGACTACTTCTACAGGATTAGAATTCATAAAAATAATAGCTTTGGTCCTTTTTTAGGAACCCATACTGGCTCCCCACTGTTTGTTAACATTAATTCTAAACTACCTCAGCTGTCTCTCAACGTCTCTCTAAACTGAGCCCACCCTACCTATCAATCCTTATCACATAGAGAATGTCCCCATAGCATCCTTTGGTCACTTTGGTCCTAACTACACTTAGGCAAACTCTGTACTGCGGTTTTATAGGCAAAAAAAAAAAAAAAAAAAAAAATCTATATTAACATTTGTTCTCTATATGAGGTTCATACTTACCATACCATCTTGCTTCTGATTTTTTCACCTGAGAACATCATGCTTCCCTAAACAAAATTCTGGGTTGCTAGAGATGGTAATATCAGAGGCAATATTCTCTAACGATTAAGATCTGAAATCTGGAGTGGACTTCTCAGGTTCAAATCCCAGCTCCCGTAATTAAAAGTTACGTGACCTACGGGAAAGCCTTTTAACTTCTGTATCTCAGTATTCTCATGTGTGAAATGAAGACAATAACACCTACTTTATAAGGTTGTTGCAAGAATCAAATGAGCATACACACACACACACACACGTACACACAGACACACACATACATACACACACACGTACACACATACACACACACATACACACATACACACACATACTCATACACACATACACACACATACACACAAACATACATACAGAGTGCTTAGAAGAACACATGAATGACATGGTTAATAACTCAATTATTTTTTGTTATTATTACATTTCTTGTAGCCACTATTCTACCTTCCCCTCCCTTCCTCCCTTAATGTTAAGATGGGGGGACATCTGTCCATGCTCCTTACTTCTGTTTCACCCATTCTATGCAATCCTTAAAGTGCCACTACCTGATTCCTGCCCACACCATTCTAATAAAACTGCTCTTGCCCAGTTCAGCTTTGACCTCTTTGTTGTCAAGCCCAAAAGTACTTTTCAGTTCTTTTAATTGAACATTCAATGGCTTTTCACTTTTTTTGACCACTCCCTCCTTAAGCCTCCATTTCCTTGGCCTCTGTGATGCCTCATTCTCCTGGATTTCCCTCCCACCTCTCTGATCTTCTTAATTTCCTATAGATTCCTCTTCCCCTCTCCTTGACTTAATATCAGCAATCCCAGGATTCTGTCCTGAACTCACTCTTCTGTTTTAAAGAAATTTCCCCACAGCTTCCATTATCATCTGTACCCTGACAGCTCCCAGAATCTCATCTTCAGCCCAGATGAAGATCTATTCTGCCTCCTGGATGTCTTTGCTCATCCATCGCACCTCAAATCAGCATGGCAGAAGCTATATGCATCCCTCTCCCACTTCATCCCCAAGTACTGCTCCTCATCTTGGGTTCTCTAGTGCAGCACCACTGACCCAGTGGCCTAAGTCAGAGATGCCTGTGTAGGTCCCTGCCGGGCATCCCTCTCATCACGTTCTGTCTACTGCGTTACCTTCCTCCTCCAGATTCTGTTCTCTTCTCTCCCAACAGGACTGATCTCTGATTTCACTCTGTCATTGTTTCTACCCGGGATTACTGCAGCAGATTCCTAACTAATATCTTTGCAACTGGCCTTGCCCTTGGCCACACTATATATAGTTCGACGATCTTTCTAAAACTGGAAATCTAATCATATCAGCCCCCAGGTTAAACCCTTCACTTTGTTTCCCTACTGTCTGGATAAAATGGAAACTCTTTAGAGACAATCTTTCTTTATTTTTAATTAAAAAAAATTTTTTTTTATTTTTTGAGGATTTTCTTTTCGTATTGACATATAGTTGCTGTACAATATTATATAAGTTACAGGTATATAATATAATTATTCACAAATTTTAAAGGTTATACTCCAATTATGGTTATCATAAAATATTGGCTATATTCCCCATGTTGCACAATATATCATTGAAGCTTATTTTATACCTAATAGTTTGCACCTCTTACTCCCCTACCCCTCTTTTGCCCCTCCTGCCTTCTGTCTCCCCACTGGTAGCCATTAGTTTGTTCTCTATAGCTGTGAGTCTGCTTCTTTTTGGTTATATTCACTAGTTTGTTGTATTTTTGAGATTCCACACACAAGTGCTATCATACAGTATTTGTCTTTCTCTGTCTGACTCATTTCACTTAGCATAATGCCCTCCAAGTCCATCCATGTTGCTGCAAATGGCAAAATTTTGTCCTTTTTTTAATGGCTGAGTGGTATTCCATTGTATATAGGTACCATATCTTCTTTATCCATTCATCTGTTGATGGACACTTAGGTTGCTTCCCTATCTTGACAATTAAAAATAAGGCTGCTATGTACACGGGGGTGTACATATCTTTTTGAATTAGTGTTTTTTTAGGTATATACTCTTTAGGGTCAATCTTCAGCAGGACCCAGCTTGCCTTGCCAGCCTCATCTCTCATCATTCCCTTCTGAGATCCTAAACTGAACTACACGTGGTCCCATAAAGGTGCCGTTCTCCTTCATAGATTCTACTTCCTCTCTTTGGAGTTCTCTCACATCCCCTTCTCTGCTTCCCTAACTCCTCCTTGTCCTTTAGGGTGAGATATGGGTGTCACCTCTGCAATAAGCCCTCCCTAACTTTCCAAGATTAAATCAGGCCATCCTTCTCGGTGTTTTGTTTGCACATTCTGCATACATACAATATCCCAATTCTTGTTGTCTTATTATTACTTGCTGTCCTTCATATAGACTGAACTCTTTCATGCCTTATTCATCTTATCCCCAGAACTCAACAGAGCAACTGGTACCTAGTAGCTAATAAACATGCATTTATTAAATGAATGAATGAATGAAACTAGCTGCAGTTCTCAATGCATAATGGGCATCGTTATCATATTTTTGGTCTAAAAAATGTTTAAACTCATGACTAGCTTGCTGATAATGTCATGTCTCAAGGAAAGAGGTAATATTAAGGGAATTAACAGTGCCATTCTTTACATTAAAGAAGAGCTGTTGGTAAAAATATTGGTGGGTGTGGAAGTGAAAGAAATCTCAAGAATAAGTGGTCATGTAATCTTGCAGTTTACAATAGTGAAAGAGGCAATGCACAGCCATGTACCTTAAACTCTAAGATATGTATATATAGACATAGATGTAAAAAAATTCAGAGTGATAATTATGTCATATCAAGAACTACAAAACTGCCCATACAACTTGACCCAGTTTTCCCTTCCTCATGGAATCATCTTAAAAGAAATGATGCAAAAGAAGAAAAATGCAGGACTTCCCTGGTAGTGCAGTGGTTAAGACTCCACGCTCCCAATGTAGGGGGCCCGGGTTCGATCCCTGGTCAAGGAACTAGATCCCACATATGTGTATGTGTGTATGTATGTGTGTGTATGTGTATGTATGTATGTGTGTGTCACATGCCACAATTTAGGAGCCCATATGCCACAACTAAGGAGCCTGCAAGCCACAACTAAGGAGACCATCTGCCACAACTAAGACCTGGTGCAACCAAATAAATATTTTTTAAAAAAAGAAAAAAAGAAGAAAAAAATGCTATAAAGTTACATAGGATGATCACATATATAATGGGGGGAAAACAACAAATGACCCTCATGAAGCAAATAATTAGGTGAATGATAACACTGATTTTTTAATGACATGGCATTTAAGAACGCTACAGAAGTATATGTAAGAAATAATGTATGCACTATGATTATAACTATGAAATATATGTGTGACTAAAGAGATCACAGAGAAATAAAAATAAAAATTGTATTTGCTCTAAATTTGCTTTCAAAATGGAAAAATTGAAAGATTAAAAACAGAGCTGACTCCAATAAGAAAGTCAGGCTTTAGATAATTAATTAGCCTTTACATTCTTCTTATAAATTGCTAACAATCTCAAAAGGGAAGAAAAGAATACGGTATCTTCAGAACCCAATGCGGCTAACAGTAATGTAAAGCTACCATTTATTGAACTTCTGCTATACACTAAGTCCTTTGAAACATTTTCTCTTTAGTTCTTACAATTACTTTACAAAGTAGGTACTGTTATTTCCATTTTATAGATGAGGAATTTGAGTCTCCGAGAGGCTAAATGGCTTATTCAAGGCTCAAAGCTACTAAGTGGTATAGTCAAAAGTCAGACCCAAGTACACTTTGGTTCTAGCCCAGAAACTTTCTAATACACCATCCCCACTGCAGGCCATTCTTTCACAAATTTAAATTTAAAAAAAACAAACACAAAAACAAATAGAAGTAAAAGAAGAGAAAAATGAAAAAAAAAATCAAAAAGAAATTATAAATAAGAATCACATACTCCCAAGCTAGCCAAGGCTTATAAAAGATGTCCAAGTACCAAATATCTTTTAGTTTGTTTTCATTGTCTTGCTTTCCATTTGCTCAGGAATGATGGTTATAGTTAAGTATGCACTTATTTACCAATGGCTGGCACCAGCCACTTATATTTCAAGCATCCACTAGTGTGTGAATCTTGGGGAAGAGGAGAATCCCAACTCCCACCTCCCAACATCGGACAATTAAAACTCCAGACAATTTGCTAACCTGAACCCCAGCAGTAGGGGGTGGGTACATGCTCAGCCAATCAGAACCCCTGCCTGATCTCCTAATAGGGAATATGATTCAAAGAAGGGACTGCAGAGAACTCACTCCAGGGCCAGTGCAGCAGCTTCCAGTACCTGGTGCGAGCAGCTCCTGTGGTGGCCACAGCAGCGTCCTTTAGGGGATGTTCCCGGACATGAACTTGGCTGTGGTCCAGTCACTCCACTGCCCATTTCCTGAGCCTGTTTCTCTAGCATTCCCATTGACTGTTGAGCTACCAATTTCCCTGCCTATGTATATTCCTTTTCGGTTTAAGTTCACTAAAGTCTATTTCTGTCGATCGCAACCAAGTGCCCTGGCTGGTAAAATAATGTAACAGGAACAGATGACCAAGTGACAGTAAACTATATTGCTGCTGCTTTTGTGTTTGTTTGTTTGTTTTCTTTTGCCTGTTTCCTCCATCAAGCAAAATGCTCCTCTAACCAGGACAGGGTGAAACTGAATACACCACAAAATAAAATAATAAGAGAGCATTTACACACTTTAATAAAAGTCAAAATGCTAGACCCAAGGAAATCACATCCAGACTACCAGGAAAGGGTCCTTATGAAACGATGCAGCTTCTTTAATCTTTGAGAAACCATGGAACTAGAAGCACCCCATCTATAGATGTGAACATGTCTAGACTCTCCAGAAAGGGGAAACAGAGGATTTTAGAAGCTACAGATCCTGATGTGTATCCCTTACTAAATTTTAGAGAGAATTAGGTTCAAGGCCCTATAAGCAACCACATGCGCACTCAACCACACAATATAAACAGTAGTTGCCTTTGGGTGGTGAATTTTTTTTCCTCCTCCTATTCTGCACTATCCACATTCATTTCCTATAATGAACAGTTAATCCTTTTAAAATGGAAAAATACCCAAAAAACAAACTTAAAGGTCAAATCATGTCCTACCATGAAAAACCTCATACCCTTCTTTGATGGGGTTATTCTCCTAGTAGGTGACAGGAATTCCAGAGACACCTTGACAGTGCTTTCAACAAAATACTTAACAAAATCACCATGGAAATCCTGTGGACAAGACAGAAACATGTGGGGTGGATGATAGTAAATTTAGGAGAATTTGTGCTGAATGACATTAGAGTTAGGTGAACTCACAGCTGGATGTACTATCATACTCAAATTATGTGTATTAATGAATTGGTGTCAATTTACAAGGAAGGAGAACTCCAGAGGTGGATTGGGAACTTTTATGGTGAGTCCTACTCAATGTTTGTTACAATGGCGTGAAGACAAAGATCGCAAATTTATTATAGTATTTACAGGTGAGCCAAAGAAGATGTGTATAGGTTATACAGGATGACAAAGTGATTCTATAATATCCAATTCAAGATGATATTTTTCAAAAAATCTAATAAGGCTAGAAGTAAAATTCACGATTAGGCTGAAAAGTCAGTTAAGTACTAAAGGCTAAGGGAATCAAAACTAGATAATGATTTATGAAAAAACACCTGAGGATTAGAGCTGACAAGAAGGTTAACAGTATCAGTGGTTTGGGAAGAGCTTCTATAATATCCAAGGGATCCAACAGATCTGGTGGTCAGTATTTAGTCATAAAACATCAGCACTATTTTGTGCAGGTCTGAGAACCATACTTTTAAGAAGACGCTTATGATTATTTTTACTTATTAAGTAAAAAATAATTTCAAAAAAAAGCAACCAGAATGATAAGGGGCCTGAAAATTATTTTAGGGAAGAATTAAAGATACTTAGCCTGGAAAAGTGTGAAGGAGGGAAAAGGAAGCACTTTCACATGCATGAAAGTATCAATATAAACTTCTGTGTGATTCCACAAGGCAAAAGCAGTGATAATCAGCTGATGCTCAAGAGAGGTGGTAAAAGAGCTACTAATATTGAGACAGAGTCAGGGCAAAGAGAGACAGGTAGCCTGTAGCTAAAGCAGCAATGCTGTACCATAAGTTTATTCCATGAAGCTAAGCTTTCTTCTCCCATATCTTTGTGCCCAGTGACCCAGCTAAAGCCTAAAACACTTAAAGCATGAGAAAAGCAGTGCGTTTGTGGCCACTAATATATATTGAAGGTCAAGGAAATCCTCAAGAGTAGATTTTCTAACCCATTTCCAAGGCACTGCTTCCCAGAACTGGGATATTACATTGGGTTTTCATGGTATGATTTCATATAGAACGACTTGTTCCTTGTGGATGCCACTAATAACTAAAATGTCTCTAATCTATACAAAAATAACTAGTTAGTTTGTGGCTATGGATTTTAAAACTGGAAGTCCCTTCATTCCCAGGTGCCATTCTTTTTTATTCACAAACATCCTGATCACTAATAATGCTTCCTCTTTTACCACTTCCCTCTACCTCTAGCTGCCATGCATTCTTACCCCCACATTCCCTTCCTTTCCGTGCTGGTCACAATGTAGCTGGTCCTCGCTTTCTCAGATGCCAACTCAGCTTGTCTACACATCCCACTCCTGCTTAGTTCTCCTTCTACTCTGCTCCATCTAGTGGAATGCTTTTCTTTACAGCACGGTGCCAGCTTTAAGAAAAACGAACTCAACTTTGCTGTGAAGGGTTAAGAAATAAATGTAGGAAGCAATATCTATATAAAGGTATGAAAACTTTTATTTTGGTTAGGTAACTTATGTTTTCCCAAATCCCTGGACAGAAACCTAGAATTCTGACAACACGTTTACTTGAAGAAAGTGGAAATGTTCAGTATAGTAACAGCATAAGCATTATGCTCAATGAGGGCTATCCTGTCAAGAAATAAAAGACAGGCAAATGACTATTTTCTCTAGTATGGAAGCTTCGTTAGTACAGTTTTGTTCAATCTAAATTATTATTTGATAATTGTGAGATATGCTCTACGGATCAAGAAGGTTTTTTTTTTTTTCTTATACTGGGTGATAAAGTTTAAAATATTAGGGAAATGAAAACAGTCCTATGTTTTCTTTTATATTTACAGAATAGAAGGTGTGCCTGGAATTATGTGAAAATTTCATCACAGCAGCATGAGTATGATTCTCTGGAAAACATATTATATATTCCTGTAGGAGGATAATTATTTTACAATGTTCATAGAATATGAACTTTACTATAAACCTAGAGCCTGATGGTATACTTTCTTCAGATATACTGATTAATCTGCATACAATATCCTTATGATTAGAATAATGGACTTTTAGAGTTGGAAAGGATCTTAGAGTCTAGTGCCACAAATGTTAATCCGTGCCCTTTCTACACTCACAGTGACCACTCTGTGAATACAAATAATCCATTGAGCCTGAGAGGATCAGATCTTAAGGAATCAAGCTACAAGCCAATTTGGAATAGGCTCTGATAACTTTTGGAGTTGGGAAGCACATGAATGAGCATGAGCTTGAGTATTACCATCATATGAATAAAAATTCCTATTTTTGAATTTGATTGGGTAAAGATCACAGAAATAAACAGAATAAAGGACATGAACAAAATGCAACCTTAAAAGTGACAGCAAGTCTAGGCAACACCACTGGCTCATTCATTCATTCCCCAAGATGTAGCCACCGAGTTCTTTCTGAAACATACATCTAATCCTATGCAAAACAAGGACCAAACCTTCAAAAACTCATTAACTTCAGTCAAAGTCTAAAATCATTAACGAGATTTCAAGATCCTTCAATATCAAGACCTTGACTCCATCTTCAATATGACTAGCCTGCCTCTGTACTGGCCATGAGCCTTTAGCCATACTTAGCAACTTTCACTTCCTCCAAAGAGCAAAACTCTCTCAAGGCCTCTGAGCTTTTGCATCAATGGACTCTCTACCTGGAGCTCTGTTCTCCTGTCCCCTATCTTTCACCAGGTGCACATTACTCTGATATCATCTTATATATCACTTTTTTCAACAACCCGAAACTGGATCAGATACTCCACCTACGTGCTCCCATGCCCCCTTGCTGCCACCAACCCTCCTTCCCACCACCAGCCCTCCTTCCCACCACCAGCCCTCCTTCCCACCACCAACCCTCCTTCCCACCACCAGCCCTCCTTCCCACCACCAACTCTCCTTCCCACCACCAGCCCTCCTTCCCACCACCAACCCTCCTTCCCACCACCAGCCCTCCTTCCCACCACCAACCCTCCTTCCCACCACCGGCTAGACAGTAAAGTCCTTCACCTCCTGTTCACTGCTGGTCCTCATCACCTAGAATCCTGCTTGAAACAACAGAGGCAGTTAATACACCATTGTTAGGCGGGTCAATGAATAAACGAAGGAATGAAACTAAGACACCAGGGAAACATTGGCACATAAACCAATGAGCTGACGGTGGACATTTCAGGGTTCCGTTTTCTTAAATATAAAAATAGGAAGAAAAGATATCTTTTCCAAAACATGTTTGGATGCCAAATAATTTTGCTCATTGGGTATGTATGGCTATAAGATAGCACTGTGAGAAGCAAATTTAAGACACAGTGAGTTAAGTCAGAATGGAGTAACTCTGGGAGGGAAGTAAAATTCCCCTATGGGACTTATTACCTCCAAGAGCTAAGTCACTCCCTGGGGAGAATTTGATTCTTATATAAGAATGCTAATTTTTTTTTCACCAGAGCAGAGTCTAATCAAGTGTGTAAATGCTGCAATACACCAAGCCGCAGAAGAGAATTAATGTTCCTCTTGTGGGTGGGTTCCTGAAATGTCTTACCACCAGGAAGTAACACAGGCACTGAACAGAAACAGAGATCATTAGAAACAGTTATACAAAACTTATGAAGAGAAAGACCCTTGCTTTATGTGAACATAAGAATTTGATCATCTTTTTTTTTTGGTGCCCTTAAAGTAGAGACTTAGGTAAAATACCAAGTCATACCCACATTCACGGGGCTCAAAGTAAGAAAAAAAGTCAGTTTACAATTCCTTTGGTTGTCTCTTGTTGTATTCGAACACTACGTGAATAATATTATCTTAGATACTCTAGTGAGTTCATTCTTCCCTTGCTTAAAAAAAAAAGAAAAAGGTCACACATACCCACAAAAATGAAAACTCTGACACCACTATTATAAGCAAAATCCTGGTGAAGTGGTGAATGGTGAAGTCACTGGAAATATTGGGGAAATAACTTGACTTTTAAGCACATATTGTTTTATCGTGAAGTCAGAAGCAGATGACAAACGAGACGAGTGCTGTGAAAAATGATTTGCTTCATTCTCTGTGATCAGAGAGGGTCTCTTTCATTCTTTGTGATCAAAGAGCCTTGGATGTCCCAAATCACAATCATAATTTATCAGCTTGAATTATTCTTCCAATACAGAACGATCACTGAATTATAGTAAGACTTCAGAAGTTCTGTCCACCTGCTGATCAAATTTCATTTTTGGCCTTTTTTTTAACTGTTAGTAAAACTAACACACACACACACACACACACACACACACACACTTAAACCTTATAGGAAAAGGCTTTCACCTCTGCCAAATTTCAGCTGGGAACAAATTTTTATGGCCAGCTAATAAACCTGCTGAAAACAGGGCTTGATAATGAAAACCCTCCCGAGCCCTTAACCACAGTGTGCGCGGCTATAATAAAAAGAATTAATGCAGTCAATTTGTACTAGTGTTCTCAGAACAAAAAACCCTATTTCAACCACAGCCTTTTCAACAGCTGATTGGCAGCCCTGCCCATTTCCCCTCTGCAGTGTTGTCAGGAGTCTTCAACATGATAATGAGCCTGTCACCATATTCAAATAGCCCTGTGACAGCAAGTTTTGTGAGTGTGACGTCCACTGCAAAGGGTCTGTCAAAAAGCACCTTTCAGAAAATGAAAAGAGAATGCTTTCCTGATGATAAACCTAATTTCTCCATAGATAAAAGAGTGAGATTTTTCATCAGATTTTGTCAGTGTTGTGTTGTGATGCATTTATCCCTTCAAATGTTCCTGTTTTCCTTTTTTTAAAAAATATACCTAGATTTAGATTTGTCAGTGACGGGGGAAAAAAAAATGATGATGAAACACAACTTTGGTTCCAGGAAGCTGAGTCCATCAGGTTACCACAGAGGGGGAAAAGGGGAAAAGGAGAAAAAAAAAATGGATGCTTTTTCTAAAATGTTAAAAATTGGCAAGAAGAGTGAGAGGCTAACTTGTTACCAGTTGCCTAGTTGGCTTCCAAATTCTGTAGGCCTCCCTCACTGAGGCCAGTTGTCTCCCCAGAAACACCCACAGGAGATTGCTCTGTTCCAACTGTCTCCCACAGAGAGACTGTCTCTCAGTGACTTCCTCTGTGAGAATCTGTGACTTCACAGCAGAGAGAAAGCTCCTACTTCAAGATCTGAGGGTTAGGTTACCTTGGTACATTGTGTTGGCTTGCCAACAACTGGGAAAATGTGTTTTCATCACACTTGAACACATTAAGTAATTTGGTGTGTGACAAACATGTTAAAAAGTATTATTGTTGTGGAAAAAGCCGTTTTTCTTCAGTTATGAAGAATGATTTTATAAAGAGCCCAGGCCTCTAGAGCATTATTTAACTTCCTGCTATTTTACCCCCCAACCTAGACCAAATCTCAGTGTGTTCAGCATTAAGACAAAACTCTAACTCAGGTATTTTCTCAGAAGGGGTTGGTACATATATATGTATATGTGTAGGTATATTAATATGTATATAAAATACATGCCCCCTATATATACAGTGTATGTGTATAAAGCACATAAACATACATATGTATATATATTATACATGTATAAAATCCGTGCACCATACATACATATTGGGTGTATAGAAAATGCATACACTACATATATATGTATTATATACATATATAATGCAAATATGTACACATGCACATATATACACAGACGAAGTAGAAAGAATGTCAAGCTGTTACTCTTTGTGAGACACTAACAAGTGTCTCAGATTTTAATAAAATTCACACACTTGTACCCAAGAAAAACAGGATGGCTCTCTGGCTTTGATAGTGGAAGAAGTATAAAGAAGACGGGGATGAGGAAGCAGGGGTACAAGAAGCCAGCAGAGAACTGTCATTCTCTTACTCCTGAGGTGCCCTGAACACCACCTTTAGCAAATAAACACATGCAGGAGGTCCCGAAGTCTTCGAAGAAAGAAAACCGATGTCGGAATTTAAATCCAACACCTACTTCTTCTCAGGCTCTGTGACAGTAAAAGAACCTTATAGAAAAAACATATACTCTGCCCAGTAAACTACCATATGATTTAATTCCTTAATATTTTTATATTGAACTATTTTCAAACATTTAAAAAAGATATTACAATACACACATAACCACATGTTTCACTAGTCTGACTTTAGCTGATGGTTTACTGATACAAGTCCCATTTTTAAAGCAATGTTTCCTTTCAATCCTCTGATCTCATGGCCACTTATGTATCTAGATGTGATGAGAGCATTTGTGAAACCCTTTGGCTATTCAAAAGCAGTGGAGTCAGTGGAATTCTCATTCTCTCAGTTTCTAGTGAATACAGTCCTAGTTATGTCTCGATTTGGTTGAGATCTGAATATGCCAAAAAGGCCTACTAATTAAGGAAGCTGACAACTTCATGTTTTTATATGTATCATATATATATATATATATATATACACACACACACACACACACATATGTCAGCTTACACGACTAGAGAATTTTCCTAATTAAAAGTTAATATGTTTTGGTGTGTGAGTTGGTGAGGGAGGGTAGAAACTTAATCTTTGCATAGAGGTTATTCTAAATACACCAGGATGATCAAAATTAAAAATACAAATTAGAGGTATTTAAGAAAACAAAAAAACATGATTCACCTTTACTAGTCAACAGATAGGGAAGCTTAAATTATTAAAGAGTTTCTAGTTTTTAAAGCCCAGAGTAAGAAAAAGAGGCAAAGGGGAAATGTGGGTGGAGTAGGGGATGGGGTCTCCCCAATACGTGTAAAAGCAACTCCTGAAAGAAGATAAAAGTAACTCATGAAGGATCAGCCACAAATCTGACTGATCTTAAGTTCATCAGCTGGACGGAACTATTATAAAGCCAATAAATAGAGCTGTAGACAGCTGGCCTTGTGTAATACCCTGCCTCTTTGCCTAAATATTTAAACCATGATTTACTTGGGATTTAAAAAAAAAAAAAAAAATGAAATCTCAAACTCAGCTATCCCCCAACATACAAAGCAAATTCCAGAATCTTGAAGACTTTTATTGTCTCTGAAAGTCATTGTCACGACCCTAATCCCCTCATTAAAGCTAAAGAAAGGCTGGGATGGCATTAAAATGAATGCAGACGATTTGCAGCAATCTCCTGCTCTCACCACCTCCAAATGAAGGCAGGCACATTGCATAATCCAGGCAGCAAGAGCTCCTGACAGGTGGATGATTTATGCTCATAGTCAGAAGAATCGGAGGGCCTGCAGAGGAGACAGCATGAGCTAGGCGGTGGCGAGACAGATGCTCTCAGTGGGCTTGCGGGGGCTGGCAGGCTCCAGCTAGCTCAGGTGCAACCTGGACACTTTAAGTGCTGAACTCTGATTGCCTAGATTCCAACACTCTGATGTGCCATTTGCAATATGATATGCAATGTACACAGTGAATAAACTGTCAACTGCAGGCAGGCACTGTATACACGCATGTACCCCTTCGTGCATAGATGTTATGGACACAGGCCCCAGCACATAAGAGAAAGGAAACCCATTTTTTGTCAAACGATTATTCTAGTGCAGATGTAAATGTTATGCAGCGCAAGGATCTTCGGTCCTGAAAATGTTTAGCCCAGGTAGGGTAAGCGGAGAGTGACAAGATTCCCTAACAATTAGATCAATATTAAAGATTGCACAGCGGGATTAGGAGAAACACACCTCAGCAGAAAACCGACATTCCTGTCAATTATATTAATTATTTTTCAGATACATGACATGCCTTCATGACATTTCCTTCTGAGAAGGCATTTGAATATTTGAGAGGAAAATGAATAAGGGGTGGATAAAAGGAAGGATCCCTAAAGGGTTGAACTGCTTTCAAATCAATCTTTAGAACAGTTTTTTCAGAATTTCTCTCAATAGCCCCAAACAATAACAATCTGGTAAAGATTATGGTATTGGTTAAAAGGGTAGATAAACCTAATTATAGCTATCGACGACAAATTACGGCCACTCCGATATCTAATAGAAGGTATTAGCCAGCATTTGACTGGTCAGCAGTAACCCACCAATGGCTGGAGAAATTCACTCCATAGATCTACACGGAACTGTATAGATCACTGTTTTCCTGCTCAGCCCAGTATCTCTGAGGCCCAGAGCTCCAGGCATCAGTGAAAGGGCTAAGTACCCAAATGGACAAGCTTTGGGTTATCTTGGATGAATGCGACTTTACTTTTAACTCCTAATACTGCAGGGTCAAAGGTAGAACTGCCAATGAGAATTAAAGACACAGCCATCCCTTTAATTAGATAAGAGTATTCAAAGACTGGTAAATTCCCAAGAAGCCACTTTGCAAAGCAAGAGTTACAGTGTTCTCCTGGGGGGTAAGGGGGGAGGTGGGCACTGGGCTTTTTTCACCTCTGCACCACTAAAAGAGAAATTTTTAAAAGAACAAAATGGAATACATTGTAAGTAATTCAAAGTGCCTCCAGACTTCACAGTTCTCCCGAGAGAAAAAACTCAAACAATTTGAAGTCTTCACAAACTGCATCCAAATCCTTTTTCTAACTTCATTAAGCTCCGGTGCTTAAAAATCGTTCATAGCAAGTACTTTAATTAGAGACGAGCCAGTTCAGGAAGCACTGGACAGGCAGTGCATCCGCCCAGTAATAACACTGCCTGGGGTGGCAGTTTCTTACTCAACGATGCAGCTTAGTAAAGGGACAAACCAGGGGCTGATACATTTCCTCCTCCCCCAAAAGGAAACTGGGGACGTGGGTAGGCGGGCGACAGAGAGAGATTCAAATGTCATTCTGGCCTCATCAGTATTCCGCCAGGTTACCACTGTATGTACAGAGAAAGAATGGAAAATGTATTGAAGAAAGCAAGTTTTAAGAGAAGCAGAGAACTAAGTCATCTGTACTGTGTAAGCCTATTTTTCAGTTTTTGTTTCCCTTCTTTCCTCTCTCCTCCCTGCTTTCTCTTTGTTTTCTCTTTTTCTCCACGCCAAACCTTCCAACCCCCATACTCTGGGACCAAAACCATTGACACGAGATTTGCAGTATATGGGTACAAAACCAGCATTAAAGCTGTGGGTGCCGTATAGAACTCTGAGCTGCTGCCATTGATGGGATGTTCTAAGGTCAATAAAAGGGTGGAAAGGAGGTAGGGAAAGGGGAAGGAGGGGAGAACATTCCTATGCAGGAGTAATTTATACTCTTTACTTTCCCTGCTGGAATAATGGCTTTCAGGCAGAACTTGGGAAAACAAGTAAAGAACTTGCAGGCTCCCAGCGACCTGCAACCTTAAACCCAAGTTATTTAGAGACCTAAAACCACAAAAACAACAAACCTAAAACAGCATAGTTTTGAAGGGATGGCATGATTGTTAAAGCTCGAGGTGGAGGCGAAAGCTCTTTCTTCACTAATGACTCACATACTGTTTACCCTGAAAAGCTAGAAGTGAACGAACACATTAGCATGTCCAAAAGTAACTGTAGATGCCATAAATTACACTCTGGAAAAAGTTAGCCATGATCTGGATGAGAAGTGATTCCATGGCTGCAAGGTCATTCGTTTCTGGTCCATGACAGACTTGTGTGCTGTTCTCCCACAGTCCACAGAGGGGTCTCTGTAATTCTGGCAGGTTCTGCCGACCCTGCCTGTCACCTTCAGATCTCATACCCACAGGGGAGGGTCTGGGGCTGGAGTCACACAGAGCATTACTGGGGACCTCTGACCCCAGTAAGTCATGGAAAGCAGCAGTGTGAAGACAACCCAAACCTGCTGTGAACGCAGCACTTGGTCATTTAGAAGGGAAAAAAATTCCAGGAAGATGACATTTGAGACCTAGCAAAACAGATCTGTTTTGGGTTTAGCTAGGCAGTGTCCTGAACGCTTAGACAACAAAATAATAGTGATGATAATGATACTGATAACAGCTGACATTAACCAAGGGCTGATATTTATCAGACAGGGTGCTAAGTATTTTAAATTTGTTATCTTATTTAATCCTCACAGCAAACTCCACAGGGAAGGCATTATTATTATGATCACTATTTTATAGATGAAGAAACCGAGGCTGGAGACATCAAGAAACTTGTGAGTAATCAGCCGCCTAACAACTCAAGGCTGCCTATCAGAAAATTCTATGATCTTAACACGCTATGTCGAATGATGTGTTTATAATACAATTCCAAATGTATTCTCTTTATTTTGTCCATATATGAAACCCGTGCCTTTTTTAAGATATCACACTACCTAGTGGAATTTTGCAATGTTAGAAACTAAGGATTCAGCATTTTCCACTCTACTTTCCTCAGCCTAGAATTTCTTTAAAATATCCAGCCATGAAGAAAAAGGAAAGTGAAAATAAAGCAAAAGAATGAGGTATAGGTACCTTAGCAGGTCACATGAGAAGACTTTTTATCTGTGATCTCTCTCACTGTGATGGAGGGGAGGCATAGGAAAGGCCCTGCAACTAACCTCTGCTTCCCTGGCCCATTAGCTGTTTTCCAATGTGCAAATGACTCTGGTCTCCCAGGACCATTTAAGAGTTCAGCCGACTTCAGCATTCACTCCTTCTGGGTTTCCAGTTAAAATCAATGCATTAACTGCAGTTGCTAGTGAGATTCTGTAACTGCAAGTTAAGTCAGAAAGGTGAGGAAGGGAAGAATTCCCAGCTTTATAAGCTTAGGAACTTCCAAAGATGTCAGTTCCCGAGTGGCATTAAAATAGAAGTAGAATTACCTGTAAAAGCTGGGGGATTTTGTTCTTTCCTACCTTAACAAAAGTTTTGATAGATTTTCTCTGCTGGAGCACATAACCAAATAGTTAAAGATTTGTGAGATAATCAGGAGATTCTCTATCTAATATTTCCTAGGCACACAGAGTTTGAATTAAATCGCTGTTCCTTTTACTTTGTCACCATTAGTGGAGCTTTATTTTTCTACACCATCCCCTCCAGATTCTAATTAATGACTTCTCCGGAGACCTACAGACGTATATGAAATCGTTGAGAAATACATTTGTTCACAGACCACAAATTTGGACCTGTTGACTGCAGAGCAGGAAAGTGATGCTACCAACAGAAAATGAAATCATCAGACAGTGACCTGGACTGCCTCTTGGGCACAGATGCTAGGCACCGGCAGTCTCTTCCGCTAAACGATAGCCCATGATAGCCTACCTGGAAAGGGTGTAGTTCAGAAATACCAGCAGCTCCAACATGAGTCAAACCATTTCTAAGAAAAGGTAGAAACAGTCTACATGGAAACATTAAGAAATAATCCTGTGGTCCTACAGAGAGCAACATCTACAGAAATCAGAAAACAGTCCTGTGATTGCATAGCCCTCTTATTTTAGAGTATCTATAACAAGGAATGATTCTGGAATTCTAATAGTTCTGGCACGAAAACCGTTCGCTGAACTCAAGGTCTCCTTGCTCACAAAAGGAAGTAATAGCAGAGAACGGTGGCTTCCATGTGCCAGAAATAATATTTCGCCTCAACACTCTGGTAAGATCAACTAATTAAGAGAAAAACCAAAAGACTTCATTATGAATATCAGTAGAGCAATGGGCTTCAGCATCTGAGAAATCAGGAACGAATTCTGGCTTTGCCATTTACTAGTTGTACGACCTTAGGCAAGTTATTTATATGAGTTATTTAAAATGGGTCTTATATAGAAAACAAACTTATGGTTACCAAAGGGGAAAGGGGTAGGGGATAAATTAGGAGTTTGGGATTAAGAGATACATACTACTATATATAAAATAGATAAACAGTAAGGATCTACTGTACAGCACAGAGAGCTACATTCAATATCTTGTAATAAACTGTAATGGAAAAGAAGCCGAAAAAGTATATATATGTATAACAATATTTTGCTGTACACCTGAAACTAACACAATATTGTAAATCAACTATACTTCAATTTAAAAAATAGGTCTTACTTTTCTCATTTATATTCATTAACATATGAAATGTCTATGGGCAAGACAGGTGAAAAACAATGGTATTTCTCATCTTCTTTTCTTTTTTTTTTTTTGAGACAGGATATATCTATTGCTGTATCATCAGGGTATTCAATATAAATTCAGTACAACGTGACTTCTGAAATACTATTCTGTCATGGTCACACACATATAAAGAAAATGTAGAAATGATTTATATACGATGATAGCCCAGGAATTGTTTCTAAAATCATTATTTATGACAAAATTATTTCTATATTCAAGTTTTAATAATGGAACTCAAAGCCTACTAAAGTAGACTAAAAAAGAAGAAATAATTCATCAGTTATATGTTATTGAGCAACTACTATGTGATCGTTGTTATGTTAGGTGCCATGGTAGACTAAAATATAAACAGATAGAGTCCCTGTTCTGAAGCTGTTTATGCTTTGCTCTATGGTAAATACTAAGTGACAAATAGAATTAAAAAAATTAATATTGATATTAACACAATATTTTCTGATTTCTTATTTGTTTACTAGGCACTTTGCCAAAGAATATTACAACTATTACCTCATTTAAACCTCAAAACAACCCTCTGAGGCAGTGAGAATTACAACCCCCCATTTTACAGATAAGGCTTAAAAATTCGGGTAAAGCAACTTGTTTGAGATAAGTAATAATAATAAGCAAGTACGTAATAAAGTTTGGATTGAACTCAGATTCTATGTCTGCACTGTCCAGTAGGTTGGTCACCAGCCACATGGGGCTATTTAATTTAACTAAAATTAAATAACATTAAACATTCAATTCTTCTTTTGCATTAGACACATTACAAGGGCTCGATCCACAGTCACAGACCCCATCTGATCTGAGATACAGAGCTTTTCATCTTTACACTCTACTTCCCTACATGAAATTAAAATGCTAAGTTGTATGAAACAATATAAAGGCTGGTAAAATTCAGAAGGGAGAAAAATCTATATAATTGTAAATAATCAGGCTTATGATTATTGATGATGGATCATAAATTCCATGAGGGCAGAAACTTGTCTGTCATGTTCACTTTTTTAACCCTGGCATTAATAAAGTGATTGGTATGGAGCCATGCCTCAAAAATATTCATTGAACGGGTGGATAAAAAGTGGATGAATAAATGTTTGAAGATGGGTTTGGCGAATATGTATGATTTCGGTCCACAAGTTGCTAGAAAGCAGCTTCCAGAGGAATAACCCGACCCCAACTCTAGATGTTATAATGAACAGGCTGTATTTCTTGGACAGCACATAGAAATATTTACACCGATTAGACCATAAGGCCAGAATCCACATTCCTTCCAAATATTTCCAAATTATGCATGAATTGATAATAACCTAAGACTGGCTAAGGTCAGAGTAATTGCCATTTAATTGGTTTCAAATATACTAATGATTATGATAATGTTGATACTGAAGAGACTTAATAGGCCTGGAGATAAATGTCTAAGGGAGCAGGGGGTGAATCCGGGGGAGGGGGAGTGGGATAGGGAGGGGATAATTACGGAGGTCATAAGCTTGGAAACCACCAAATGGCAACTCACTATGGTGGTGAAGAAACTTCGCTTTTAGAAGAAATTTTGGAACAAAAGAATGTTCAAAAGGTGGGGCAGGGGGCGGGCAGAGGAAGGAAGGGGAAGTTGTATGCCCCAAAAAAGTCAGGTATGAGGGAAAATAATTGGGGGAAATTAACTGGACATAGAAAAGCCACTAAATAAGGGCTCAGGAGGCCACAAGGAAAACACTTGTAGCTGAGAACTGAGAGGCAGGCCGGGCAAAATGAACTTCACTTCCTAAGTGGGTAATGTGCTGGCTGGAACTGAGAAACAGAACCAGGAATTAGTACAGAGCTAAGCAGAAACACATGCTAAGTGAAACAAGGTAATGCAAATGATCTCATTCTTACATAGTCTACTCCTTCAATTCCCCACATCCCAAATATACCTAAAAAAATGCTAATCCAACAGTCCAGGCATCTAAAGCTAGGACTACGCAGCCTATGTAGAAAAGACTTCACAGTTGAAAAGGTAGTCGTTGAGAAAAATAGGGAAGGGATTATGACTTTAGATACACATCATTTTTGGAGAGACAGGTTAACCCAAGGGCAATCACTAAGAAACCCTCCCTTTGGGTTCTGACATCGGGCCCATGATATCCCGACCGCCGTGTAGAAGCAGGGGCTCTTACAATTGGGGCTTTAAGAGTGGAAATCCTAACACTCCTCTCAAAGGTCTCTATAAAGCTTCCTGCTTCCAAAATCATTTCCATGTGCTTCTCTTTTAATGGCATGATTCACAGTCACGTCAATATTAAAAAGCGTATAAGCTGAAGTCAGGTAAAAACAAAATGAGGATGTGGATACTCAGCTGAACTCCATCGCACCTGGGAAGCAGCTTCGAAGGCGCCTGGGCTGTGCTGTCTGCCCGGGGAAGGCTGGGTGGGAGTGGCAGGGCTCTGATATTTGTTCTCGTGGCCACAAAGCCACACTGGCTCTCAAACAGCACAATCTGCCATTCACTTAAGTCTGGTTTGCCAGGAAGCCCAAGGATGGACTCCCCACCAGTACCATCAGGCTCAGGGAATTTGGCTAGCACCAGGCACCCCAGACTTCTGCCAGCTAATTGGCTTTGGGGAAGCCACTGACCTACTCTCCACTGAGTGGCTTTTGTGAACCTGGAACCCAGCCTGCCGCTCATCATTGATCAACCTTGGCCAAGCCAGCTGGCTTATTCCTTTGCAGACAGCTTGCCTCAGGGAAGCTGGTTGGTGGCTCGACAACCTACTAAGAGAGAGAGACGCAAAACTCCAGAACAATCTCTCAAGAAATAGCCAGTGCTCGATTTCTTTTGAGGGAGACTTCAAAGTGAACGAAATCATGTCTGATGCCTTGGATAACACAGAGGGAGCAGAATTCTGCGTAGCCTCAACAAGAACGGTAACTAACACGTTAGGAATGGTGCCCAAAGGAAATAAAACCATGGAGCTCTTCATTAAACGGGCCTTATTCAAATATATACCAGAATTCCTCTACATTAAATTTAAGCACAATGTCATAAACAACAGGGTCACGTTGATATATGCCGATATTGGTGAAAAGGAACAAAAATCTGTTGTCTGGAGGCTGGTGGGGAAAAATTCCACATCCAACAGAGTCCTATATGGCGGGGACTTCCCCTCCCCACTTACCATGCTGTCACTAGACTTCTCGTGTAAGAGCAAATGTTGAAGCAGGTTCTTTCCCCCTTGGGGCAAAATCTATTGGGGATTTTTAATAATCCAAAAGGAATAAAAATTGGTAGCATATTAGATAAATGCTGGCTTCCTATTTCAAATTCACAAATGGAAATGACAAATGAGGACAATCAAATAAATGATTAACTATTAATAGTATTCCCATTAAAGCACGAGGAAGGGAGCTAAGAGAACCGTTCCTTATAATTGCAATCTTTCTGTCCTCTCTCACACTAAGGTGGCGAGCGAGGGTAGATGTATTCAGTTCAAATAATTCTCAGTGCTGCGTCTGGTAAGTTCACACTATTTTCGAAAAATATATAAATATAAAATGGTTCCAGAGAACCAAAGGTCCACAGGAAATATGTGATAGACTAAGACTCACATGGGTTAGATACAGAGTCATGGACAAATCTTTAAAACATTAGTATTTCAATTTTCCCCATTTATAAGACAGATAAGATTGTAATATCCCAGCGGTCCACTATGGCCACATCCTCAAAACAACTGAGGCAGATGGTACTCAAAGTCAGTGACTCAGATTCACTGCTCTCTACAAAAGCAAAACTTATAAGGAATTTGGTTCTGAACTTCACTTAACTAAAAACTGGAGCCAGAGAGTAAAACTATGTCACGAAACAAAACGTTCCTCTCTGCTCCAATTGGGATTTAAATAAGATGTCACACACTGCTTGACCCCCGAAATCGGGTTCCCAGGAACTGAACAGCTTAAATGTTACTGATGTTTATTCACACAGTTTATAACTTTATTCCAAAGTTTATGTTGAGATCTCAAGAATCTCATAGTGGGAAGTCACCATGAAAGATCTTCTAGTCTAATCCCCACATGACACTTGAAATTGTTCTCTACATCATCTCTCATAGTAATGGGAAACTTACTGCCTTTCAACACAGTTCATTCTATTTCCGGACATGAAGTGAAGAACTCAAAGCGATCAAGTGAGCCCTGGTTCGGAAAAAACCTGGTTTATTTAAGTAATCTTTTAAGAGCTCAGTATCTCATAATACCCATAGCTGCTGAAGAATCCCAAGCTAAATATATAGTAGAATATTCCTACTGTATTAAACAAATACAGAACATAAGCAGGAGAGCCAGAATGCCTGCTCTAAAATCCAGACTCCATCATGCATTATGAGAACTTTGGCAAGTAACATAATCTCTCTAAGCTTTTCTTTCCTCTGTGAAATGGGGAAATACCCACCTCTGGAGGTCACCGTAAGGATTAACAAAAAAAAATAAAAATCCAACTAAAGCACATAGTACATAGCCTAATGCGCCTTGAGCTCTCACGATTAAGTGTTATTACTCTTGCCCTCAAAATCTTTGCTATTCATTTTAAGACTATTCAGGCTTTCATACCAACAAAGCATGACAAAAAAACCCCAAAAAAGTCACCAGCTGGTAGTGCAGTACCTGTACACGAAATAAGTCTTCGTGGCACCTTAAGTATATTCCCAACAGCTTAATGTCAAGACAGAGCTCACGAAAACGGTGCTCTTTGCTATTGCTTACATTATAACTTGGGAGTTTTGTTTAATACTCTGCATTAATGAGGGAGCTTCTTAGGATAATATTACAACAGAGAGTGCAAGAAATACCAGTGAGGTCAATGCAGTTCTATTAACTGTCATCTAACAGAGAAATATTTTCCTTGAATACCATTAAAGCTTTCTCCTTTTCTTTGTTCTCCTTTTTGAAGGCAGTAGGAACCCAAATTTCCCTACCAATAATTTCTGTTTTCGACTTGGTAGCATAATGATATTAGACTTGGGGAAAAAAAAAATTCACCTTGGCAATGTCTTCTTCAGAGGGTTTTACAAAAGATATTTTGTTAGGATAAATTGCACTAAGCAGGTTCTTTCAGTAAGCAAAAACAAATCTGTTAATAAATGGTCTGAGTAGTTTTTGTATTTTTTAAAGAGAATCTACCAGGAAAAAATGCTACAGCCTTTAAATGAACATTTTATTAAAATGGAAGATATGAAACAGAAGGGTAATTAGATAAGTTGCTCTTTGCTGCTCCTGCTGATAGGGTAAACCCAGAAGACTCTCAGAGTTCCCACTGCCATATATAAATCAAAACACAAGCTGGAGTTGCAGCAAAACAGTTCTGGGATCATTTTTCTTTATAACCTGGGGGCTCAAGACAACTGATTGGAGAGATGTAATGGCAGCTAAATGAATAAATGCATAATCTGTGCTCTGTCTCATATGTATGTATATATGTGTGCACACACACACACACACACACAATGCCTTCTCCAAACTAAAAAGTAGAAATAGGAAGTATACACTATGGATTATGATAAGATAGCTCAGAATAAATAGGGTCTCTGGACAAAGAATCCTCTACTGTGGAGGGATCCCCTATACTCCTATCATTGTTTCCACTCAAAGATTCCCTAAATATGAGGTAGGTCTTATTAATCGATGAGACAGAGCAAAAGATGAGGGCCTTCCATTCTACACAGACTGGCAACGCTTGATGGATTTTAAATGATTTGGCAAGCCAAAAGATTTAAGCAGGGCATAGATGGCATGAGCCTTTTAAGGTACTAGAGAACCAAGAAATGAAAATGAAAGATCATTCTAGATCTTCATACTTTTTCAGGTTAATTTCTTTCCCAGGGACCTATCTAGAAACAGACACTAACTCAGCTTGACCAAAATGAACGGACCTGAATGCATTGTTCTATGCAGTATCTTTTTTTTTAATTAATTAATTAATTAATTTTATTTTAGGCTGTGTTGGGTCTTCGTTGCTGCGTGTGGGCTTTCTCTAGTTGCGGTGAGCAGGGGCTTCTCTTGTTGTGGAGCACAGGCTCTAGGCACCTGGGCTTCAGTAGTTGTGGCACATGGGCTCAGTAGTTGTGGCTCACAGGCTCTAGAGCACAGGCTCAGTAGTTGTGGTGCACAGGCTTAGTTGTTCCGTGGCATGTGGGACCTTCCCGGACCAGGGCTCAAACCTGTGTCCCCTGCATTGGCAGGCAGATTCTTAACCACTGTGCCACCAGGCAAGTCCCTCTATGCAGTATCTTTAACCTTGCCATTCTCACCTCCACAGCTCCTGATACACAATGCCTTCTCCAACTCACTCTATGCGCAATATTCTAGCTGCTCAGTTATCCTGTAAAGACCTTTCCCGGGCCGATCCCCACCATTATCTGTATCTTCAGTGGCCTCATTAAACTCCAGGTGAAAAGTCTGGTTTCCCCATTCAGAATCCTAAGGAAAAGCCCCTTCCTTATGAACGCCATTTATGCATGTATCTTAGGCACAAACCCCTTGTTAAACCCACAAGTTCTGCTGCTTCCTGGGAGTGCCAGCACTGTTTCCCATTTTCTCCACCCTTAAATGAATATTTCGGGTCACTACTGGCCTGCTATACTGAGATGGTGGGCAATCGACCCACAGCTGGAGCAGGAAAGACCCCTTTACGGGCCAAGCCTGCAACATGGCTTGATAGAGCTACAGGAGGGGCCTGAGAATATGACATACCTGACTTTCATCTCACTCCCACTGATATGCAATGGGACCTTGGGTAAGTTACTAAAACTCTCTGAACCTGGAGTTCTTCATCTGATTAATGAGAATCTGACACCCAGGGTCCCACTATTTTCCTCTCAGTGAATATTAAGGTGATAATAAAACCGTAATATCCTGTGCCTTTCCACATTGAATAACTTATTTCAAATGCTGATTCCCAACCACTGCTTTGACTTTACCCTGAACAGGAAGACTCACGATTATACCATATGTTGTAAATTGCCAGCCTAGAATCTTCACCCTTCTATTTTTTAGACTTTTAAAAAGTGCAGGAAAATATTGAGCACCTCTGTAATAGAAACTTACTTTAAAGATGTCAAATCAGATATGAAAGGTAAATATGGTTATCGACAAAACACATAACATAGTTATGTGTTTTGTTTGTTTTAATGACTCATTTTCCCCCAAAGGAAGTATTCAGAAGGCACTTAAAATTATATAAACTCGCTCTTCTCCTTTCCCACTTATGGCAATGTTTTTATTTTAAAAATCTAACAACAAAACTGCAAATATATCTGACCAGTAGCAACACGGCAACCTGTGATGAGCCTTTAGATGCCCACAGAAATAAAACTCTACTGACTGCACTTCAATTTATTAACAAGAGATGGTAGGGGCTGTGAGGAAATAAAGAGGAAAAGTTTTTCAAACACTACAAAAATACATGATCAAGACTTCAAGTCCTAAGTATTTAAATACCTATTAATTGTTCTACTGCTCCTTCAACTCACTTCTATTAACTTTGACAAAAATAACATACCTCCTGCTTTTCTAGAAAGATGGAAAGCATCCAAAGAATTATTCAGTTAAGACAAAATTTACAAAGTAGCACAATTCACTCGCCATGTCTATCGAATCATAGTTCTTATTGTATTTTCAAACTTATGGATATTGTTATCAGCAGCAGTAATAATTATAAGTATCTTTGTGTCATATATTGGTACTATGTTTCTAAAGACATTATATCATTTTTAACAAAACTTACAGAATTTTAGAATAGAAGAGATGAGAAAGAAAGTAGTCTAACTGCTCCCCGGCACATATGGAAATGAAGGCAGAGTTGAATGGACTTGCTTAAAATCACAATGCAAGGTTGTGGAAAAATCAGAATTAAAAGCCAAAGCACAATGTTTTGCCAGACACATGGGAGAAGCTCACTTAATATTTATGGAGGTGTGCTAAAACTTATTTCTCTCCTCTGATTTTTTTTCCACGATGGTCTAATATCAAAGTTACCTCAGTAAAATTTAATGTACCTATGAGGTTAGTAGAATTCTTATATTTCTTCTTGCACGTTTGAAAAGGTGTGTGATTTGTCCATTTTCGTTGGTAGACAAAGGATTAAGTTCCATATTTATAAATAAATAGGTTGAAGCAAGTGAGTCCTAGAGGTCATATACCTTGCCCCAGGTCCAGGAGGAGACAGAGCCAGAGCTTGAATCTAGGTCCACCTGACCTTAAAGCTTGACCCCTACCGTCTCCAGCAACAATAGCTAACCTTGATCTGGTCCTTGCTCTGGGTCACATGGTATGCTGAGCACCTAACCTACAGTATCTTATTGGCTATTCACAACAACATTTTATTTGCAAATACTATTACTGCCACTACCATTTTGCAAATGATGAAAGTGATGATTAGAAAGGTTAAGTAACCATCTTTTTAAAGGCAAAGTGAAAAGCATAGTTTCTTGGCATGAAATAACGAAACCAGTCCACCAGGCTGCCTGGATTCATCTGTACTATGGCATGCAGGCTGGCCTGGCTGGGGAATATAATATTGCACACAAATGTGCATCTCTTGCTTTCATGTGCAAGAGTCAAAGAAAAATACTTGAGTTGCCAAGGTGAAACCCATCACGCCAATAAAAAGCAAAAAGCCTTTCTTCAATCTTTTGATCCGTGAATTCTATACATAAATAAAATAATTATTGCTTTCATAAAATGTCTGTTTGCCACTGACAGAGAGAAAACCGAACTGGTATGTCCTACAATAGCCTTTAAATAACTAAGGAGAAAGATCAAAATAAAAATAAATCTTGACCAGATTTATAGGTGCATGTTGATTAGTTCTTGTTTTTTCCTTCAAATAAACAATACCTGAAAAAAATGAAAAGGGAATGTTGAGACCAGATATCTTGTAATAGATGGGTTTTCTCTGACATACAGTATGGTATAATGCCGAAAAAATAATGCTGGCCCATCATTCGTGAGGCTTGGCAGAAAGTAGAGCCCAGAAAAAGCGAAGGGGATTTTTCAGGATGCGGAATGGTGCAACCACTTGGATTTGAACAAAGCACCATTTTTTTTAACTGGACTTCTCACAGTTTTATGTTGTTGCATTTTGTTGTTTTCCCCACACAACTGTTTCTTTGCTTCCACTGGTAACAATTTTTTGATTCAAAAATTCTAATATTAAAACCAAACATCGTTCACCTGGATATGATTCTGGTGCTGACCGATGAGAAGCCACGTCTTATAGGAATTTAATAACACACACTGTGATGTAACTGGAGTTGTTTACCCGCTAAGCCACCACTTCCATTTTGTACCTCACATCATTAGTAGAAATGCCAGTCAGTAAAACCAAGACATTATTTTTAAAAGAGTAAAAGTCTCATCTTTCTATAAACGCCCTTTTTAATGAAAACATCTTCATTTCCCTCAAGCAGCATTTTATCTAAGATGCACATGGCTAGGTGAATAAAAATACCTGTGAAAGGAAAGAAGATTCCCATCAAAGTTGTTGAAATCTGATTTCATTTCAGATTCTAGAACTCATGTTGCTTTCTGTTTAAATAGATTTGGTCTGTCAATTTCCCGACCTGCCGTGCCATCAGCCTGTATGGACTGCTGTGGCCGACACGGGGGTTGTAGAGACAAATATTATTATGGACCGGTAATCGAATTGAACAGGTTTACATTGGAATAGATTTACAACATCATGATCTCTGACATACTGCATGGGACTGAAGCCCCTCTCCATCCATAAAGATACATTTAAGACAGTATCGTTCTCTCCAGGCTGAGAAGGTAAGCCTTGAGCCAAGGAGATGGCCAAACGTAACTGTGCATTTATATGCAGGGTGTAATGCAATATTTCACTGTATTTTTTTAAGGACCCAAGAAAAAGAGTATTCCCTATTTACTCATAACTATCATCTCCTTTCTATTTGGGGGAAGGGGCTTAGAGATATTTTTCCACCAAAGTGGGCACGAGGAAGTAAAGGAAAATAAATTATTTTTTGAGTATATCAGCAACAGCAGAAATTCCCTTGAAAACAGTCCCTCTAAAGGCTTGATAACAGCAACTGAAGAGGTGTGAATTATAGATAAGCATCCGTCCTATTTACTTTCACCAACAATGTTTAATTAAACGCAGTTCACACCTTTTCAGTCACTCTAACCACCCTTCAAGATTGTTCCTGCTTGAAAACACAATGGGGAAAATTATTTAGGGGAAAATATGTTTTCTACTTCCTCCTTAAACCTGGCAGGGCAAATAGGTGAGTACACTGTAGCAGTAAAATCAAAAAAATCCTATTTCCCTGGACATGGAGGCGTATCTCCATGTATTTTAGTTTTTGACAATAAAATCCAAATCTAGGACACACCCATTCAAAGTGGTAATTGATACATTACTTTTATAACATTTTTAAAACATTGATTTGCTTTTGGAAAATAATGATTCCTCAAGTCCAATCTCTAAATTAAGCCTTTTCGAATGAGTGTTAAGTTTGGTTTGAGTCTCTACAGCTCAACTAAGTGGCAATATAAAGATAATTAAGACCAAAACTATGATTGTCAATCACTTGTTACACTCTGAAATATGTTTTGTTTGCTACTCTGCTATGGGGTTTAAGGCAATTACTAAGGTAATGTTTCCACCACAAGAAAGTCAGCTATCACCACTGTCCTAACTCAGAGGAAAACTCTTTGTCATATGGGTTGGGCAGTTATCGTTGGATTATTATTCATATGTTTTCCTTTGTTAGAATTGTTATCCTTTTAGTATCTTGCACATAAGCTTTCTTCTAGCAAGAGGAACCACGTCTGTCGTTTTCACTGTGGCATCACTGGAGCCTAGAATAGTGCTTGGCACATGAGAGGAACTTAATAAATATTTAGGAAATGGATTATAAATGCAAAACATGTTCACTGTGGAAAAATCCGAACAGTGCCAAAAGCTATAGAGTAAACAAGAAAAGTACTCCCTACCCTGATTTTTTTTCACTAGTGTTAACACTGGTACCAATCTTTATTCTTCCTTCTGTTTCTCCATGCATATACCATCATAATGTGTATGTATTAATATAAATTATTACAGTACAAATTTGTATAAATTTTTTATTTGATATAAATTTAATATAAGCATATTTTATATAAAATATATTTTTTATGTAAATTGAATCATCCTACTAGGCAATTTGTTTTCTTTTTTTAATTATTGAATTAAAGTTGATTTACAATGTTGTGTTAGTTTCAGGTGTACAGCAAAGTGATTCAGTTTTGTATATATATATATATATATATATATATATATATACACATACACACATATATATATCTTTTTCAGATTCTTTTCTATTATAGGCTATTACAAGATATTGAATATAGTTCCCTGTGCTATAGAGTAGGTCCTTGTTGTTTATCTATTTTATATATAGTAGTGTGTATCTGTTAATCTCAAACTCCTAATTTATCCCTCCCCCCTCAATTTCCCCTTTGGTAACCACAGGTTAGTTTTCTGTGTCTGTGAGTCTGTTTCTGTTTTGTAAATAAGTTCACTTGTGTCATTTTATTAGATTCCACACATAAGTGATATATCATATGGTTTTTGTCTTTCTCTCTCTGACTTACTTCACTTAGTATGATAATCTCTAGGTCCATCCATGTTGCTGCAGGCAATCTGTTTTCTATTTTATTTTTTTACTTGGCAAAATATCTTGGTCCTCCTTCCATAAGGCTTTAATGATAAACTTACACGCTTGTTTACAATTATTTTTCAAGTTGAGGATGAGAAGACTTCGGGAGAATCTTCTTAGTTCCTAGTCAGTGGAGGAGTTAATTCTTAGTGGACAAGAGAAAAATAGCATGAATCCCATGTACCCAAATATAATCTGATTCATTCATCTTCCTATGACATTGTTCACAGTTAAAATCTTGGAATAAGAACAAGCCAGGAAAAATTATGAGATCTGGTGATGCCATACCTAACTGAAGCTCTGGTTCATTCATGAGGAATAAATACTTGGATCTACTTGGATTCAGAAGTTAAAAAAGAGGTGATCTCGGGACTTCCCTGGTGGTGCAGTGGTTAGGAATCCGCCTGCCAGTTCAGGGAACACGGGTTCCAGCCCTGGTCCGGGAAGATCCCACATGCCGCGGAGCAACTAAGCCCGTGTGCCACAACTACTGAGCCTGTGTGCTACAGCTTGCAAGCCACAACTACTGAAGCCCATGCGCCTAGGGCCTGTGCTCCACAACAAGAGAAGCCACCACAATGAGAGGCCCGCGCACCGCGGCAAGGAGTGGCCCCGGCTCGCCGCGACTAGAGAAAACCCACGCACAGCAATGAAGACCCAACGCAGCCAAAAATAAATAAATAAATAAATTTACTAAAAAAAAAAATAGCCTATAAAAAAATAGGTGATCTCCAGTAACAACAAATTATACAAACTCATAAGGCCGACCCCAGGAACAAGGTACAGTCTATGACTCAACAGAAACAGTACATTTAAACATTTAATTTACCTCATATTCTTTCAAACTCAATGACCGTATTTCCATTTTGTTACTGTATAAAATTATCATATTTATTTTAAGCTCTGGCAAATTTTCTGAAGAGAAGGAAACAGTAAAACCTAAATGCAGTATATAAAATGCACATCTACAAAGCACATACATATACAGAAATATATTAAAAACAAACCAAAAACTAAACCTAGGCCTCCCACAGAGAAGAACAATTTTTCTCCATCTCCAAGCTAAAATGTTAGTTTCACTAGACATACTGAAATATACAAAGATTTCAGGAACTTTGATTTGGGTGGGGGACTTGAGTGAACTCTAGAATCTATTTGGGTTCAGTTCCTGGCTCTGCCCTCATCTGCTGTGTGAACTTAGGCAACTCGTTTAGCACGGAATACATGCTCATTGTTATTATTTTGTGCCTGTTGTTGTTATCCCCAACTGAAAGCAACAATTTTAATACCATTGTTACAAACTCTTTATAATAGAAGTTAAGTCCCAAAGATAAGACTAGAAAAGAATAAAGAGTGCTTTAAACCTAAGATGAATTTTTAAAAAAGAAAGAAAATGGTACCCATATGAAGTGATGGATGTGTTAATTACCTTGATTGTGGCAATTATTTCACAATATATATTAATGAAATACAGGTCATCTACCTTAAAAATATGCAATTTTATTTGTCAGTTATACCTCAGTAAAGATGGGGTGATCTCTCTGTAGACCTAGTAGTGTAAAGAAAGCAAAAAGACAATGACAGTAGCCTCTTGGCTACCCTTCATCCTTTGCCTTCTGCAAATTGTAAAGATGAAAAGAACCCGAACTGCCAAGCATACCTGGTGGGTTTAGCTACACATCAGATGTGTCCTACCTTGTCCCTTCCTGTTGATGTCAAGCAGTTAGCCACGAGAGATCAGCAAGTCCGGGTATAAAGGAGGAGTATTCTGCTATCAGATTCAGGATACTTACTGTGACCCCAGAGTTGCCTGGTTTCTCTAATATTTTTGTAATTCCCTGTACATCCCGCACCCCCAGCCTAAAGTACAGGAGCACTAGCACACAGCCTTACCTTCTTTGAGCATGCCCACTTTTAAACACTTCATGAAGCGGCAAGCCTGGCAGGATTTACGTCTGCGCTTTGTGATTTCACATTCATTCGTGGCAGGGCAGCTATATTCTATATTACCTAAAACACAGAGTTTAAGAAAAGAAGCTGTTAGATTTGCAAGACCCAGGCAACCCTAGCATCCCCAAGGCAACACCAACTCTGCTACTCCTGCCGTCCTCCCTCAAAAAAAAGTCAACGGGAGTCATGAGGATGTCACAAATATCATGAAGCCAGATGCTCGCTATAACCGCTGAAGATGCATCAAATAATGAGAAGATATATGGTGAAGCTCTTCGAAAGATTAAGCTTAAAATCAGCCTTTAAAATTATGCTTCATCCACTCATACAAAGTAGCGGTCTTCCAGAATTTGAGGATCCGAAAGAAATTTCCCAGCGGATTATTTCCATAAAAACACCAACATCAAAACCATATTACAGTACCATCCATCCTGGACTTCTTTTGGTTACTAATGCCCTGATGCATCAGACTTTTTGTCTCTCTGACACTGAACAGTACAAATCTCAATGTGAAAAATGGTCAGCAGGCTCATTTGGGACTGCGCAGTAAGCTCCTTGAGGGCAGGGACTGAAGTTACATGGTTCTCGCTTCATCACTTGCCAGAGCCTTACTCTTACAATTTTACTCTTGGAAAATGTTTACCGATGATGATGATCACCATCATCACCACCATCATCACCATCACCACCATCATCACCATCATTACCATCATCATCACCATCATCACCATCGTCACCACCATCATCACTATCTTCATTACAACCATCATCATCACCATCTTCATTACAACCATCATGACCACCATCATCACCATCATCATCATCATGTTTATTCAATTACTTGCATAATGAATTCCAAACACTCAAGCTGCATGGAAGTGCTATAAATAAAAATAAACTGCTATGAAATTATATTTTTAATATTACAGTCTACATCATTTACGTTAGTAACAACACATTTGAAGTGATAAGGATGTCGCCAGAAGATCCAAACTTTAACTTGCAATTTTTCAATTAGTGCCAAAGACTATGTGTGGGAAGTGCTCTGGGGCTGCCTACAGCTTTGTAGAGAAGCTGCCTTTAAAATAAAGCCTCCCTCCCCTATCAGCTCTGTCACATAGTGCTTGAAGGTCTTTCGCTACTTCCTAACCCTTTCCCCTTGTGATTAAGTGCATTAGTATCTTAATGAAAATGCATTCTGTTTATTGCCCTCTTGGGAAGGGGGAGGTCATCACACCAAATGCATAATTGTCATCAGAGACGGTCCGAGCATAATTGCAATTTTGCTGCTCCATGTTTGCAATACCCAGGGTCCATCCAAGTCCCCTGAAACATGCACAGATTCTAGTAATTAGCATAGAGTCTGCCTGGGACCACAGCATTGATGAAATATTTCAGAGTTAATCACACTTTGTAAACACTGATTTATATTGACTACCTTTCTCCAGACTGATGTCTCCTCATTAAATATCACATTAGTGGATTGCAGGATTGTACAAAGACTCAACTGCTCAGCAACTGCTAATTCAACAGGAAGTAGTACCTAACCACTCTTAACTACGGAGAACTGGTTAAGTATGCATGGCTTCAAAAAAAAAAAAAAAAAAAAGCCTGTGCATTATAACTTAAGATAATCCTATCAAAATTGACTAAATTAGCATTCTAATTCAGGGCATTTATAATAATAAAAGCAACTACTTTTTAACATAATAGGTGAAATATTAAGAGTAATATTAATTGCATCAACAGAAGCACACACCATCACCTTCCTCGGAGATATTATTGTGTTACTGTATTATTACACTCACAGAAAACCAAGGATAAGTCAAAGGAACCAAACTGGCTGGGTCACGGCTGAGAATAAAAGGATTTAGAATCTGAACTTTAGATGAATGATTTTTCACTGCGATTTTCACTGAAAATTTATTTTGCATCAAGAGAGTGTTGCTAGTCATTTTCTAGGGGTTCATTAGTATTCTACTACCAGATCCTTCCACTCTACATGGCTCTCCTTATACTTATGTAAAAAGAAACCCAAGCCTCTGCTTTCTCAGGAAGAGTGGAACAATAACTAGTTAGAAAGAGAAAAAAAAAAATGTTTTCCGAACAGCATTACTTCCCCTTTTTTGTTCCTCAAAAGTCAATACGAAGTCATCATTTGTTCACTTTCTAGTATCAAGGCATGAGCACAAGTTCCCCTGCCCCATCCCTTTTAACCCAGTGCTGGAAACTTCTACTGGGATGACCCAGCATCACACACACACAAAATAATCACCTTCCTTTTCAAACCAGTTCCTCTTCTTCTTTGAACATTATATCCTCATCCTTCGCAACAAGGCCCTTCTGACAGGCCCCTAAATGAGGCCTGTGTGAGCTCACACCTGAACTATGGTAGTTATCGCCTAACTGGGCATTTTGCCTCCGTCCCGTCCCCCTCTAATCCACACTGCATACCATGATCATATTCCTCTTCCTATGACGGCTTTGATCATGTTGTTAAATCAACTTTTAAAAAAATCAATAGATTCCTATGGCCTCTGGAATAAACATAAAATATTCACCTAGCCCACAAAATCCCTGCCCCATGTGACTCTCATCCACTTTTCCAGCAACATTACGATGATTACCTTATATGAACTTCCTGATGCACCAATTTGATTTATTCAGTTTTTGCTGTGTCCTTCAGACGTCCCTCTGAGGATGATCTATCTTTGCCCCTCTTTTCTTCTTAAAATTACTTCCAAGGCTCAACGTTCAACTCAAATTCCATTCAAATCTTTCATGAAAACTTCTCAAACCACCCTAGCAGAAAATGATTTCTTGGTTCTCATATCTTTTCGGATACTCTCATCACATACAGACGTGCCAGATTCTTTTATACCTTTTCACGTGCATATTATCCATGAGATGGTAAGATCCTGGAGGCAAGGATTATTGCTTATGCAGAATAGAAATCCTCCACCCAAAAGTAGTATATAAGTAAAATAATACATTTTAAATTACGTGATATTTTTTGGTATCTCAAGGTCATTTTTCTGAACATCAATTATGAGGCTGTCACATACTACTGTCCACAAGGTCAGGTGAGCTAGATGGCCCATTAGGAAGCAAAATGAAGAACACTAGGAAAACCATTCCACAAATCAAATTAAAAAGAAAAAAAAGTAGAAGAAAATCTAGTTAATTTTTCAAAGCCTTACAAAAATACCTTTGACAAAAATGGAAATCCATGGCAAAACCAGGAGAGCTTATCAAGGAGAAAATAGAAAAATACAAAGGTTTCTGGGGAGTTAAGTGTGAAAAGAGAAAAAAAAAACAAAACAAAACTGTAAGAAGTTTTAAAGGAAATAAAAGTACATCTTGATATAAATAAGAATAAAAATAATATAAAATATGAAAATACAGATAGGTGGCACTAAAAGAGCTATTTAATGTTTATCCTATCGTAACACTTACTATTATTTACGAAATGGGTGCCCTAAGAATTGGACCCACGTTGCAGAAAACACTCAGGAGTGATTCAATTATAGCAGCTGAATCTATAGACGCCCCTTCTCTGAATGACTGTCTAAAGATTTTTATATTTCTTCAGAAACAGAAGGGAAATTGTCAAATTGCCATATGAGAGTTTTAGATCACATATAAAGAAGGATTCCAGTTTCCTTTCTAACCACTACATTCTATAATTCTTCAATGACAAAGAGAAATGTAAAGGCAGAAGAATTTTTAATAGTGCCTTAGGATGAGTTCTTGAGGGCAGAGTTCTGTCTCATTTATAGCTGAATCCTCAACGCTTATCAATAAGCCTACCATTTTGTACATGTGCAGGGCTGGGAAAGAAAGAGGAAGTCCCTGCCTCTTAAGGAATCTACAGTTTTACAGAGGAGACAAGACATGTCAACAAATCACAATACAACTGAGTGTGCGCTGCAACGGCTCTGGATTCAAGTCAGCACCAGACACCTGTGTACACGGATGCATCCCCACAGCTGCTGAGATTGTGCTTTGGAAAGTCAGTGAATTCTTCACACAGGAGCAAATGATTGAACTGTGCTGTAAAAAATGAATAAATGACTACATTGGGGTAAAGGAATCTTCCCCAAGCTATAGAGAAAAACACCACATTCTTATAAAAATTTCACTGTGAACGGAAAGAAAATACACTGGTCCCGAGTATTTTCATAAATGATAGATTTTCAGCTAAGCATATAGACATGGTTTATGATGAATCTGACATCCTTCTGCCAAATGTTCTGTTTCAATAAATTTGTCTTGACATATATGGAAGATAACCTTGATTTCACTAAGTAACACTGGTTTATACCTTGAAAAACAAATCAACATCATTCTAAAGAACTTCTTGGCTGGAGGAAAACCTCTCTAATTTCCAAGCCCTCCCACTGAGTTCCTTAGTTCATTGTTGTTGGCTGTGATCACCCACCCAACAGTCTTTGATTCATGTCAGAGTCTACAAAGATTCTGCCCTTGAAAAACCTTCCCTGGTGCTTTTTCTATTCAATGAAGAGAGCATTTTATCCTAAAAATATGCTGCCCCAAGCACCTAGGCAACACTGTTACATCTATTTTGATAATGGCTCTAAGACACTACTCCCAATAGACCCTATGATCTCGATGGGGCACTTGTTTTCCTTCGATTCACCAAGAGGAAACAAGGCAAAAATATTTCCAGTAGCAACTGCCGGCTTCTGGAATGTTAACACTGGACAGTCATTCAGGGGAATGCAGAAGTTATTGTTCACAGCCTAGAATTCTCATTTCAGACACGGAGTTTTCTTGGATTATAGCTCGCTATTTTCTGGGCCACGTTTGTTATAAGGCACCAGGGACTGAATTGGGCAGCCGTGGATGACACGACTGGAATTTTCCCAGTTTTGTCAATAGCTGGGGAAATAAGCTCAGCTTCAGAGGGAACCAGATCCACGTGGAAGCTCTGGGTTTTTTAACCAGGCTGACAATCATGATAGAGCAATTTATAATATCTCTTGGCGTCTTTTCAGAAGGTCCTGGGCTCTGATGACTGACTGCAGAGTCTTCTGTACAATCAGTTTGCGGGCAATATAATCTTCTCACTTACTGCTTAATAGAATCTTGCAGCTAGCTGGCGGATAGACTAACAGGGTGTATGTAAAACTTCAGCCTGGAGCGCCAGTGGATAATTTGTATATTCCTTTCAGTCACTTAATGGACTTTTACAGTTTAGCAGTGAAAGGGCTGAATGATGTAAATTAGCACGGCATCTCAAAATAAAAATATATGTCAAATCTTTACTTCTGACTCACATCTCTTGCACATAGTAATGAAGCATTGGGCTTTATGTAGTTCCCAAGAGCTGTCCTCTTTTTTACACATACAGACATCATAATTGTAAAGCCAATTTGAAAGCATCTGTATATTTCCCCCAATTGTTTTAATTTTATTAACAGAACCAAATGGCTTGAGATGACCCACAGGGCACTCCAAGTGGGGTTTATCCAATTGTTTTCCAACATTAAGTGATTTAAAAATAATGGGATTTGCCTCAGTACACAATTACAGAGCATTAAAAACTTGAAGGCAATAATCTGTAGTATTTTTGTTTTAAGTGTCCAAAAGCAGGAAAAAGAAAGAAGGAAAACCCTCTCTTTACTGTACGGTAGTAAAGGTTTTTCCATACAGTGATACAACTTCCCTTTCTTTCCTTTTCTTTTCTTTTTTGTGTTTAAAGCTCCTTTGTTTCTAGCTCCTTTCTCCTCATTCTACCTGAAATAGAAAATAACAGTATCTATAGCTGGGATTATATAATGTGAGATAATAACTCATTACATACCTGTGGCAAAAAAAAGTCATAATTCTATCAATGCATATTTAAGTAAAGGATGCTATTTTATTTTCAAAGAACGCACCCAAAGTTAGACTTCAAAATAAGTTACTTAGGGACGCTATATCTCTTCCCAGAAGAATGCTCCGAATACTTTTTGAAACTTCTTTCAAACTGCCACTAGAGTTATTTCAAAGCTATAAAGCAGAGAGGGGAAGGAATCAAATGACACTTTGCTCATATTCACCCAAAATATTTGACTGGCCAAATACAAGACACGATGCCGAACGATGGTTGTCTATTACGAAATGTTACATCTCCCCTCAAAGGTCAAAGAACTGCCATCACTGAAGATATTTCAAGAATCTGCCTCAAGTTCTCCATGAAGATGCCCCGGACTAGGACAAGGAATGGCAGCCCCAGGCAACCAAGGGGACCCCATCCACTTGCGAGCTATAAGACGTGGCAGATAGAGGAGGTGGGGGAAGAGGGCCACATCCGGTTAACAGTCACATCTGGCTCTTAGCAAAGCAATTTCATACACAGGGTTATGCCAGAGCCTCATATTCTTTGCCTTTTGGCTGCCCCTCTAACCCTCTACAAAATGAGGTGGGAGACAGGCGGGTCTAGAAAAGGTCATTTGATATTTGGTTCTTTAAGGTTCTATTGGATTAAATTCTGATCATCACAAATGTAATTTACAAGAGCCCTCAAAGTATGTGGGCACAAATGACTGCCTTTTCACAGTGAAGATCAGGCCTTGCTCCCAAATGGGAGTGGATGATGCTTTGCCTTTAAGGGAAAAAGATCAGGAAAAAACCCACAAGCAGGCAGGTTTATTTATTTTTTATATTTTTTATATTTTTTGGCCGTACCGCACGGCTTGTGGGATCTTAGTTCCCTGACCAGGGATTGAACCCTGGCCCCCCAGCAGTGAAGGCTCAGAGTCCTAACCACTGGACCGCCAGGGAATTCCCCAAGCAGGCAGGTTTATAAACCCTAGTGACTGGAGACTAAACCGCAGACTCTGGTTTCATCCTCCAGCCATCTGTGTTGGGAGGGCCATTGAGCCTACAGTGGGTACCAGAATTGACTGCCTCCATGCAAATACATGTATCTAATCACAAGATTACATTTCCCCATTGTATTCAGTGAACAATGATTTAGCAGGAAAACAATGCTGTACAATGGGGAGGAATTATTTAGCCTTAATTTTTTTCCAATTTAAACAAGACATACCCTGCCTCAGTTTCCCCCAAACTTGTAAACATGGCCACTCCTTTATTGCTTTAATTGCACAACTGTTAACACTGAGCACGGTGCATGTTCATCTCAAAGAGAAGATGGGAAAAAGTTCTTGTATGCCCATGTATATCCATCCTTAGCGTACTGCCTTGCATATGGGTCAGGAAAATGTCTGAGGATGAATAAGTGAGGGAAGAAGGAGAAAGGAAACGGTGGATCTCAGTTCAAATTCCAGCTCTGCCCTTTCTTAGCTGTCAGAACTCAAACCGGTCACTTCACCTTCATACTCTCAGTTTGCTTACGTACGAAAGAGGAATCATCACTCCTGCTTTATAACATTGTAAGCATTACATGGAATATAGGTATTAAACTCATATACAGTTTTGTTCACCCTTCTGAGAAGAAAGGGAAGAAACACTGTAAGATTTTCATCGATGATGAAACATTATGAAATACTTTGACTCAAAGACCTAAGCCTGGAGTTTGGGAATAGTATAAAAACAGTCTTCTGCAGATTTATGCAAGAGTGTGAGAATGAATACGCCATTCACCCAGAGAACTGGAGAGAGGATTTTGTCTTGCCAACAACGCTCGTGTACACAGCTATATTTTACAGATACCAGGAGGAGAGGAAGAAGTGTAATAACTCAAGTCATTTTTTAAAGCACCAAATTGTCTACGAAGTGAATTTCCAAGACATCAACCACCTCTCCTCATGAACATTTCCTGTCACTTCCCTGGAGCTTGTTAAACTGCCCATCACTGGGTGTAATCTGATTATAATTGAGGGCAAAGCATTTGCAAAGCTCTTCAAAATCTCACCCCAGCCTTATCTCTTGCCGCAGTTCCAGGTCAATCCCTACCCCTATCCTAAGTCCACCCCCTTGTCTGACACCCACGCTGAATTACTCCCAGTTTCTAGAAAGCAGCATTGTCTGTCCTGCTGGTCCTAGATGTGCTTCTTCAATGAAGCTCTCCCAGGGCCCACAAGACTGGGGTCCAGGGGTCCGTATGGGTATAACTAGTTCATCTAGCACTTATCTTCAAGCCAACCTTTCTCTTAGCCTTTAAGGCACTTTATTACATGTGTCTAGTAAATTGCCCACCTCTTGTCCCAACTGTACAAATGTCCATTCCTTGAGGGCAGAGACTTACTCCCCTGCTGGAGTTCCCAGCAGAATGTTTCATTACCTGTCCACTTGATTTTTACTGATCCTATTTCTCTTTCCTTCATTTTAATGTTTAGCTCCAAAGTATGCATAAAAATAAACTAGGTACAGTCAATTAGACAGAGCATAACTGATAGCAGCCCACCAATAATATATCATTTGTCATAAAGCAACACAGATTTTTAGGCTATTAGACTTAGAACAAATCCCAAATTCCAGTAGGTTCAGGCTCCTGGTTTTACGTAGACCTGAAAGAGGTGGATGGGTACTGACTTATCTATGATCACTCAACCCTCTTTACAAGGATAAGTGCTAGTTAATTGCAGAAAAGAGACTAAAACTCAAATTCCTGACAACCAGCCCAACGTTCTTTCAATGCACCTGTTAAAACTTACATACCAACACCTCTAATAAACACTAAGAGTGCGGAGCACTCTTCTATGTGCTCTACATCTATGAACCCCCCATTTTGCAGATGAGAGAATTAAGGCACAGAGAGAAGAGGTAACATGCCCAGAATTACACAGCTTACAAGCGCCAGAGCTAGGATTGAAACCCAGGCACTCTGGATCCAAGTCTCTCCTCTTAACTAAGATGCAATGTCGCCTGACTCTAATCTCCAAAAGAAATTAATTGAGTGTTGTAACTGAGTGTTGTTTAGAACAGAAATGAAAAATGAAATCCTTATCTCCCGAGAGGGTGCTTTGTGTAGGTGTTGTTGTTGCTACTGTTGCTGGTTGGAAAGGAAATTTTGATGCCTGGGAATGTGGTAGGATAGGGTGGATCTTGGCATTGTCATTTGCTGTTGTCAGATTTGTGGTGCAAGACCAGCTGCGGGAGAGGATAGGGTTGCTCTTGGAGAAGGCAATTCCTCAACACCTCAAAAAGAAATCCCTCAACTTGTCTCTGTACCACTATGGTTTGTGACCAGTTTAAGTCCACAGAAACCAAACAAACCGTGTCACCAAAGCAACAGGTGTCAGGTTGTACACATGCATTTTATAGATCCCCAAACACAGCTATTGTTCATGATAGGAAAAAACTCAGAATCCAGAATCGGCAGGGTGTGCTTTGAAATGCATTTAAAAGGGAATAACAGTATACAATCAAAAATGCTTACTGATGAAAATGATGGAGAATACAAATCTCTCTCATCAAGGTATGCAGAAATTTAATGCTTTTAGCTTTGACAATGACATCTTCTTGGAAAGGGCTACTGCTCTTTTGCAGTGTAGACAACATCCCCTATGTGATGTGTGCAGCCACTCCATCTCTGTCTTTAAGCTCCTATGGTATAGGGATCGTGTCATGGTCTTCATAAAAGAGCTCAAAAACGACCACTGCCACCTGAAAGGTGTTATATCTGAGCTAACCGTGACTCCCCAAATTTGCTGTGCTCAGGATCCAACTCCAATTCTTATGTGTTTTTTCTCTACTTAGAAATTTTAAACAGCCTTGATATGAGTCTGCCTGTGTCTCTTTAAACATACAATAAAAAAAAAAAAAAGCTCTGTTAACATAATACTCTTGGTGAAAGGAAGAAATGCTAATTAAGTCTAATGCATCCACTCCATTTGGACAGAAAGAGTTTCAATGTGCGCATTTTGCAGTGGCAATTACCGAATGGTACAGTAAGTCCGTATGACAAGTGTGGAGGCATTAGGATCCTACCCTATGTGACAAAAACAAATGACTCAAAGAGGAATTTGACTTCATGCCAATCTTGAGATTTTCCTTCTACCTTAAACAAGTCAAAACAAGCATACCCTTTCCTAATACTGCCCCTAAGTGCTTTGTTCTTGAATGCTACCAGTGTGCCCAGAACTCCTAAGAGACATTGGTATTAGATTCTGCCTTCCCGCTCAAGTTCACATATTCAACAAGTATCTACCTATGTCCTCCAAAGCTGGTATGGATTTGAGGAAATTCTGCTTGACACAAGTGATGGTAATTGATCTATATTTAAACTGTAGAATGTGATATAACTGTGATTACAAGATGCTAGAGTCAAATGGGTTCAAGTCCCAGTTCTATCATTTTCTGTCTGAGTTGGGGCAAACTTGTAAACCTGGAGTTACTTTCTTTGTAAATGAAGTGGTCATGGGACCTAGCAGTTGATACCTCATGGGATTGCTGTGAGAAGCAAGTGAGATCGTGCATTGAAGGTACTGAGCAGAGTGCCTCATACAGAGTGAGCCTTGATTATCAACCATCATCACAACAGGGTAATGATACTCAGGAGAGGGATGCAGAAGAAGAGCTAAGAGGGACTTGCGAAGGGCCCGGTGCTGGTCCTCAGCCCAGAAATGAGGAAATGCTGGGCAGAGAATTCCTCCTGGCCGGCACTAGGAAGCCAAAAGGCTAGGAGAGTAGTAGGTCTGTTAAATCAATAGGCACCATTAGGAGAAGCATAAACCAACGTTCAAAAAGGAGTAATGACTAGTCACCCCAAGAGTCAGGGGACGCCAACAAGGCTGCCAGCTGGATTTAGAGTAAAACAGAGACGCTCAGAGGAGAACCAGTAAAGCTCGGACCGTGTAGCGTGTGTGCCTGAAGATTCTCCTCTCGGAAAGAAAACCTGGGCACATAAACTGTCTGCTCTGACAGGGTGGTCAGCAAAGGACCTGGCGTCTCCTCAGGGAGGAAAAGTACAGAGGGAAACTTAGCGGGGGAGAGTGGGGGGCTTCTTCCTGTTGGATGATGATCCAGGGGAGGCAGGGGCAGGATTCCTCTTCCAGGAAACACTTAATTCCTACCCCTTTATAGAACAGCAGGGGTCCACAGTCTTTTTCTTAAAGGCCCAGATAGCCAAGAGTTCAGCTTTGCAGGTCCTTCAGTGTCTGGCGCGACTCCTGTAGAAGCAGGAGGGAAGCCACAGACAACGCAAGAATCGGTGCGGCTGCGTTCCAATAGAACTTTCTTTAGCAAAGTGGATTTGGCCCCCAGGGCCTTGGTTTACTGATCTTGGGTCTAAAACATGTGGACAAAAGCCTGCAATGATAAGAAATACTTTACAATCTCTTTCCATCATTTCCTCTTTTTTTTTTTTTTTTTCTCACAACCCTGTAAAGTAGCTTCTTATAAGTTAGGTTCAGATATTAAAAAAGAAATCTCAGTAAACTGAGACGAACAGGTGGCAGGAAGAGTTGGAGGGCTTTTGCTTGAAATATTTGCAAAATTTGAAATTGTTATCCACGTAAAACATAGTCTGAGGACTCTGGGGACAGCGAGGGTGTTCCAGAAGCAAGGGAGCAGTGCAGACACTTTGGAAGCGAGGGAAAAAATATACAGGCGCAGTCAAGGACAAAATCTTGGGCTAGATTCGTTCCTTTGAAGATTCTTGTACTTGCCTCTGATCTTCCTCAAATGGAAACTATGTTAATAGTATGCGCTGAAATAAAATGGGTATGAGAATGCAGATGTAGGGTATGCTTTCAGATTCACTCTAAAGCATTCAGATCTCAAGCTCTAAATTTTAAATTAATCCAGATTTTCTTGTACTAAATTCTCTTCTTTTCTTTCTAGGATGACTCAGTGATGCCCTTCTAAAAAGAAGCATATAAAAATATGGTTGTTTCTTTAAACTTTTTCAAACCAAAATAAAACAAGAGTTAATTCCAAAGAATATAATTTTTTCCTATAAACATACAGATGCATTCATATAATCACTTAAAAGAAAAAAAAAAAACTCCTTCTGACTAGTATTCATCATAAGAAAAAAAAATTGATTCTGAGCTGCCTTCTGTTGTGGTCACAAAGTTTAGTAAGTGGACAGGAGAAGAAATAAGCCTCTTCCCTCCTGAAATCAAGAACGAAAGAGTCTGGGAAGTGTTATCAGCGGTGAGTGTACACTTTTAGGATCAACCTAAGACCAGCAACTAAAACTCTAGTGGCAAAATGAGTGTCAGCAGATAACATCCAAGGGAACTGAGACAGAAAACTGATATGGTGGTACTGAAGGGCTGAACTCTCAAACTTCATATTTAGGGGATTTCAGAAAATGAATGATAAAAAAATTAGATATTTTTAAGACTTACTTCTGCTGCCTCCTTTTTACAAACCTTTAATATCATCTAATCATCACTGAAAATATTCTTAATTCCCCTTTTTTATTATATTTTAACAACTTAATGGAAAAATTTGCCCATGAACTAAAATCTCTTAAGAAAAATTCAGGCTAAAATTATTCAATGCTTGAAAAGCTTTTAAAATATACAAGGCAGGGTAATGAGGGGGTTAAGAGAAGAGGCTCTGGGTTCAGTCTGAGACCCAACTGTGTCTGGGCAGTTTCTTCTCTGTGCCTCTCTGTGAACTTTATAGAAGTTCCACATCTATAAATAATATAGTAATATTATAATGGTAGTATCTACTTTAATGCAATGATGGAAGAATTAAATAAGATAATTAATGTAAAGCACTTAGAATAATGTATGGCACATTTTAAAAACAAATATATTCATTATTATTATGACAAATTAACAAATTCTTCATCTATTACTGGTATAAAGGCATTGTATTCAATTCAAGAGGATGAAACCAACTATTTACATTGTCCACATATGTAATTACTTATGGATAAGCATTGGCAGGTGAAAGATTAGAACTTCAAATTTGAGAAACATCCAGAACGCCTCAAAAATATTTCAACATTCACATCATACTCATTATTAGAATGGCCATTATTAAAAAAAAAAAAAAAGAAAGAAAATAAGCGTTGGAGAGGATACAGAGAAATTAGAACCCTCATTCACTGTTGGTGGGGGTGCAAAATGGTGCAGCCTCTATAGAAAAAAATATGGAAGGTCCTCAAAAAATTAAAAATAGAACTGCCATATGATCCAGTAATCCCACCTCTGGGTATTTTATCCAAAAAATTGAAAGCAGGATCTCGAAGAGATATTTGTACACCCATGCTTATTGCAGCATTAGTCACAATAACCAAGAGGCAGAAACAACCTAATGTCCATTGATGAATGAATGGAAAAAGGAAATGTGGTGTATACATCTATACATCTAATGGAATATTATTCAGCTGTGAAAAAAAAGGAAATCCTGACATATACTACAACATAGATGAACTGAGGACAGTATGCTAAGTGAAACAGGCCAGTCACAAAGACATAAATACTACATGATTCTGTTTATAGGGGGTTCTAAAGTAGTTAAACTCATAGAAACAGAAAGTAGAATGGTGATTACCAGGGGTTGGGGGAAGGGGAAGATGGGGAGTTGTTATTTAATTGGTATAGAGTTTCATTTCTGCAAGATGAGATAATGTTGAAGATCTGTTGTACAATAATATGCATATAGTTAGCACTAAGGTATTGTACCCTTAAAAATGGTTACGATGGAAAATTTTAACTTATATATTATGTGATGTGCATTTTATGTTATGCTTTTTACCACAATAAAAAATAAAATGAATTGGACTTCCCTGGTGGTCCAGTGGTTAAGACTCCACGCTTCCAATGCTGGGGACGCGGAGGTTCGATCCCTGTTCGGGGAACTAAGATCCCATGTGCCGCATGGTGCGGCCAAAAAAAAAAAAAAAGAAAAAGATGTGAAAAAATAAAATAAATAAAAAATATGTTGGAACATCATTTCTTTTACATATAAACTTATATTAACTTTTCGTATAAACCAGAATACTTTACCAGCATCCATTACCTAATTTTGCTTTCAGGTGAAACTTCTGAAATGGTGTAATAAGAGAACTCCAATGACCAGGCCTGTTGAATCCCAACAACTTAAAGCAACTTCAAAAGAAACTTAATTAATGCCCTGTGTATACTTTATCACTTCTATGATGTTATCTAAATTTATCAAGTAATTATCAGAAAAATGAATCATTGCCTTGGGCTTTACCAGTAAAGAAAAAAAATTCTGACCCATGCCACTGAACGCCACCCTGCCATTCCTCACAACCTGTCTCACAGCTTCCAAAACCTGAATTCTAACAAGTAACAAATCCTCAGGATTCAAATCATATACTCCTGCAACTGATTACCCAAAAAAGTGACCCACATTCGCACCAATAGGAACTTCAGACAGCAGAACTCTCATCACTCAATTTTTTTGTTTTCTTTCCTACCTTTAGGGTGAACATTTTAGTGTATCCTAACTGGATTCAGCCAGAACCAATTCTGAATTTATGGGAAGAAGGATTTTATCATGTAATTACTTTAACATATGTTAAAGCATGCACTTTGAAAAATATGAAGTACAATGTATCTTTCCTACTATTTGCGCTCAAGCATTTAATATGACGCTCTGTAGACGGAAGCCATTCTAACAAGGTAATTTATTGGTTATTCTCTGAACGAAACAGCATTATTTGTCAGGGCTTGGTTCTGAGTGAGGGAGAACCAAGAGGAAAGAATGAAAGCTATTAGAATGTTAAGAGAGGTACTGATACCTTTTCTTGGGAGTTCATCTTGTTATCAAAGGACAGCCTCCAGCCTCTTCATCAAAACAGTCATCAGATAATACTAGGGTGACCTGGGTGCAAGTCCAGTTGTCTGTAGGCAAAGTATCAGCCACACCCTACTACCTAAGAAGTCGCATCACAGATGCAAAAATCCACCTAGCTAACAGACAAGAAAGTAAATGGGGTTTTTAAAGAATTAATTGGAACTGATCCGTGAAGATCTTCCGACCTGAGCATGTGAACAACACAAACTTCCTTCTCACCAGTGATTTGCTGGAAGAACTGGTGTGGAGTGCTGGGAGAGGTTGTGGATTTGACCAGTGGTAGGCTGAGGCAGGCTAGGAAAAGAGAATTACTGGCCAACAAATTCCCTGGAGGAAATGGCAATGCACGTGCTTCCTTTCCCATAAGAAAGTGACTTTATCACGAACAGGTAAGTATGGATGGCACAGGTGGACCAGGACACTGGAACCACAGAGGGCACCAGTTCTCACGCCAGCTCCACCTACAATCAGCACCTGGGAGCCCCTTTCCTTCCTGGCTGCTACTTCTGAGGACACTGGCTCAGGTGAACCAAGGGAAATGGATTTCATTTTCTGAGTACAGAGGGTTTTATTTAAGAAAAAAAAGTTCACAGAAATTTAAAAAAGAGAGAGAACATAGCCTCTTAAGTATGCATGTGTAAAGATAATCCAGAATAACATTCTTATTTTTTTTGATTCTATAACGTAGGCCATATCAGAGTAGAGTCAATGGAGAATATACTAATATTACAGATATACTAGAAATTCAGTTAAAGTGTGAAAATAGAACTAAGTTTAAAAAAATTACTAACAAGCTTGTCCTTTTATTAATTGTAACTATTGCACTTTTAAGAATTAGCAATATTACTACTACATCTTTTTTTAATAAATAAAAATAAATGCAATATCATTTACCAGAGGATCATAAAATGCATACTATAATTTCTTCCCAACCACTGTGAAATAACATAGACAGTAGAAGACAGGGTCACTCGTTTTGCAAATATATTGCTTAGGAAAGTGAATTGTGTCTGCCTAACTTGACTAATTATCCAATCTCACTAATTTGACAGTGAACTACAGTTGGACTTTTTACCATGGCATAAAAAAGTTTCATTGTAAATTCTTTTCCTCCTTGAATGCCACTGGCATATACCCCTTACGTGGGATAGGTTCCTATCTACTGTCACGCAGATAGACAATATACCCTCTCAGGAGGTTAAAATATGTTGATTTTAAATGACTTTCAAAATAGAGTAACATAATGCAATGTGTTTAATAAACATGTAAATGATACCAGACGCCGGTGTTGCAAATGTGAGTTCCCAACATCTGAAGGACAAAAAAATAGTGGGGAACATTAAATTTTCTTCTCTTTTCTTTTCCCTGATCAAAGACCAACCATGCAATTTAATCTCTGAAAATTAATCACTCTTATTTTATACAACCAAGATCCAACTTTTTGTCAGTGACTCTAAATGCTACTTTATTTTCATTTACATTGATTCTGTTTTCTGGTTAGCTGGCTGATACACACATGTGTATGTCATAGTGAACAGTGAAAAGAGGCTAGAAAATTCTAATTCCTGGAAAAAAAAAATTCTGAAAACTGAGATAATAGGCTAAAAAATATCATCACGATAGAGACCTTGCTTTCAATTTAAATAAATGATATGCATGCAAAGCTGTCCAGAAAGTCCTCTGATATGAAAATCCTGGCAGTCATTGTTGCCTACAAGGAAGATGAAGTGAGGGTGTTTTAGTCTAGCAGCTACCCAAACTAGGGCCAGCCTTCAAATCTAGCCCTAGGTTTGTTTTGGTATGACCTCAAGCTCAGAGTGGTTTTTATATTCTTAAACAGCTTAAAAAATAAAACAAACCAAAATTGAGTACATGACAGAGAAGGCATGTGACCTACAGATCCTGAGATATTTACTATCTGTTTTACCCTCTGGTCCTTTACAGAAGAATTTTGTTACCATTAGCTCTTCAACAACCTCAGAAGCGATGACAATTTAGGCCAATTCCTAAAGGTCAGAACAAACCACGAAAAAGGAATCACTACTCATTTATCCTGAGAAGTGGGTCCACTAAGTCAAAACTGAGAGAGATCAAACTGTAGTTTCCTAAAATATCAATTCGCATAATACATATTCTTTACCCACAAAGAAAGCCTGCAATACTAGATTTTACTATTAAAATAAACACTGAAGCTAACAACTAAAGTAGCAGGAGAATAATATTTCTCATTGATAACTTGGCAACATTCATGCATTTCAAAAACTCAGACAAAATTGGCATCACATGCAAGGAAAAGTGGAAAAGTCAATTAAACATAACAAAAGCAAGCTCGGAGTTAAAGCAAATGAGGTTTAGACAATATTTCTTTTGAAAATATCACCTCAGTATTTAATTTAATACTGCAACCAAACTGATAATCACTGAGATTTGTTAAGTCAATTTAGACAATTCCATATTATTTTGAATTTTAATTTTAGAACATATTCGTTTTAAAGATGCTACGTACAAACCGGGATAGTTATTTTCTCTAAATGCTATTTAAGTTAAACAGATAATACCTTATTATTTTCCTTGGTAAGGTTCATATGATGTACAGACACTCAATTTGTAAGTTATTTCCGCCAGTGCTGCAAATATTCTATTCTGAGACTAAAATAGCACATGACGGCAAAGAAAATGCTACATCCAGGAAAGGTCCTCTAGGACTAAGCCGTCTACTTCAGGAAGGAGTCAACAATTCAGGGTGGAAAATAGCAGACCCCATAGACTGTGCCCATTCACCTTGAGCATATGCCTTCCTCCTCTTAATGCCCTATGATTAAGGTGAGATTTAGGCTCTTAACAGTGTCACCTTTGGACTCAGACTAGGAGGGCCCCCCACCTGAAAGCCCTGGGCTTTAGAAAGTATCATGGTGCAAGCCCTTCCACAGGCTAAGGACACAAGCCCCGCTTGTACTGCATGATCCCCAGTACCCGGGACTCCTGAATTCCCAGAATAAGCCCCTACAAACCCCATTCCAGGACCTGCGTGGCCCTCTCCCCTGGGTCGCTCCTCTGGAAGATGGCCTGGGCTGGACCGCAGTGCCAGAGTGCACATTACGAGGCCTGTGTGTGGTCAAGGTGCAGCTGTTAGGAAGGGGCGGATGGGCCTTGGACATGGGGGCAGGGGCGTCCACACTACGTACCAGACATGATGGAAGGCAGAGGGGAAGGAAGAGAAATGGGCTGGGCTGCAAGCTAAAAGCTGGCTCTCCTTCTACTGCCTCTTTCTGACACAAAACTCCTAAGAGTCTAAGAATTAAAAACGCCAAGCTAGCCTCCCAGGCCACTGTGAAGGCGTATTTGTCAAATAAGAGAACAGAACATATTTGACTTAGCAGTTTGTTATCTTAATTTACAAACGCTTACATATTTACATACACAATAGGTGGGTGTACACTGTCTCAGGTCCCATGAGCATCCGCAGTGGACTTGGTTCTCATGATGGTCCCTCCTAGATTTCACGCTGCAAAGACATTCTGCTTTTTTATTTCCTGAATCCCATATTCAAAGCTTAGTTGGGATATTTTACTCAAGTGATAAGATTCAGGTTCCCTTTCTGATTTACCTAGTTTCCCATCCACAGTCACAGAAAAAAAAAAAAATTAATTGATCACCATAAAACTACATAAAACCAGGGGAATTCTCTGGTGGGCCAGTGGTTAGGACTCGGTGCTTTCACTGCCGAGGGCCTGGGTTCAATCCCTGGTCAGGGAATTAAGATCCCACCAGCCGAGCAGCACAGTCAAAAAACAAAACAAAACAAAACCAAAAAAACTATATAAAACCAATCAAATTTCCAATCGGCCCACCTAAATGCCCTCTAATATAAAAGGGCACTATTGTGAAAAATGGCTACAGGGAGAGAAAGTTTACTATCAGAGCAAAAGGGGGGTAGCTGTGAGCTGAGAAGCTCACAGGTCCTTCTAGTTTAGCATCAAAGCCATCTATTTGTCCTAGAGTATTTGAACCACCCCGTGCTTGAATAGTCCAGTCATAGTGCCAGTATCAACCAGAGTCAATCAACTATTGAGACCTTACTATGGGCCAGGTGCTTTGATAGTCTCTTCATTTAATCCTTACCACCTGGGGAAGGGAGGCACAGAGAAGTTATGGCCTCTCAGCAGGTAAGTGGCTAAGACTTGGACCTGGTTTTATATGAATCCAAAACCCATGCTAGAAAGAATATCTTAAAAAAAATAATCTCCTATTTTTAAAATGTATAATATCCTCTTTTTAAAAGAGGGGGGAATGCCATATTTCTAGCACAAGAATGAACGGTTGAAATGGTTATATTAATAAATATATACAATTTATTTTCCATATTCTTAAATAGACATAAAAACTTCACAGGGCTAGTGTTTTGTGAATTTAATAATGAAACATATATTGACTTTGGGGGGATATAAAGATATTTTCCTTCTCTTACCTCCTTAACAAGAATCCAGGGAAAACTCTTAATGAGAAGGTACCAAAAAAAAACCCAAAAAAACCCACAGAAGTTCCCACTCATTTACGAATTAAGGCCAAACTAGAATTAGAAAAAAAAATCAGAATAACGATATCACACACAAAAATTAATAAGCCTAGAAAACGACAATGAAATCATTGCTGCCATTGTAACCCTGTGGGATGATAGAACAGTCAAAATCCTCTAAAAAGTTTTTGGTCAGAAAAAAAAAGAAAAGAAAGAAAAAAGCAAACTAAAACCTTCCAAAACTTTGACTTTTACCTAAGTGTTGACCTAATTCAATAGTTTTCCAATGATAACTTGGAAACAGTCAATAAATAAAATATGCCTTTCTGGTTGACTTTCACAGAAATTTATGATTAATTGCCTTTTGCAACTAGAATACCACATTCAGCTTTGAAAAGAACAATTCTCATTACTTTTCGCAAGAGGCGCTCTGGATATATGTTCTTTTGGCTCTAAGTTTAAGAAGTATTTTGTCCAACTATTAAAATGTATTACATATTGGATAACCAATCTTAAATTATTATAACAAGAAATAAAAATTCTAAAGAGGAAATATTCCCATGACTATGGCTTTGAATATATATGTCCCTTAGTCAAGTCAATGAGACCAGAACCAGGAAGCCACACTTACCCCCTTGGCCATAGCGGCTATGAGATGGTGGGAAGACTTGTTCTTAAGGGCAGTTGCATAATCCTTTCTCATTCTGCGGGAGAGCTTTAAGGGAGGGAGGGGAAAGACTACCATCGGTCAAGGAGAGTTTGGCTGCAATGCTGCCTCAAGGCATGAGAATGGATTCTATGGTCCCTTCCACATCAGACTAAGCATCTGTGATGATGCAACAGATTCGGCCACTTTCAACATCTTCCGAGTTGAATCGCTATCACTAGTTGGCCAGAGGAAGGAGGGGCCGTTCCAATCTCCCTTACAATTACCGCCCTAATTATTACATCACACTTTCACAATTTAATCCCTTTATTTGCCTCACTGCCTTTTTGGGGCTAAGTGAGCATCACGGCGCGACGCCCGCTGATGTAGCTAGCAGGGTAGCAGGGCAGCAGGAGTGCCACCCAGCTGCCAGCTACAAGCACAGCCAGGTGGGCAAGCCCGGAGTGCTAATCCGGACAGTGACATGTCTGCTGCTCAAAATCCTTGAAAGTTGCGGTCTCCAATATGGAGTAGAACTGAGAGCACTATACGTCAATGCCAAGAATCACCCTGTGGTTCACCCTGTGAGGCTTTTGGTAGCATTTCAGCAGCGATAGAAGTGCAACTGTTCTATTCCAGGGATCGCTCGGTAAGTAAGTATTGCACGGCTATTAATAGCTAAGTGATAGGATTTCTTTTTTTTTTTTTTTTTTAAACAACTGTCAGGAAATGTTTTCACATAGTTGTCCTATCTTTGGAAAACATACTGAGGACCACGTTGTTTCAATCCTCCCAGCTCCCAAAACAAAAAACTTTGGTATTCCCTCAAAGCAGGAGACATTTATAAGAGGAATTCACTGCAATCCACAAACCTTTGGGAACCAAACTTTCATAAAGTGTTGCTAAGCTGAAACTCAGGCCAGCACAGTGCCAGGCCCACAGTAGGTTTTTAGTCAATATTTGTTGAGTAAATGGGAGTGATGTTCATATTGAGACCATTTTGCTTATACCAGTGTACACAGTATTTGTTAATTTATCCCCAAACACTCCCTTATCTTTGTGTAGTTAGACCCCGAGCTGTGTAAACTGAATTAACAAAACCAAATTACTAACAGTTTAAATTTGAGATGTTCTGTAGCATCCATATTCTAATACTGTTGGACAATGGGTGGTAGGAACCCAAAGATTTGAAGTGTGTTTTCATTCTCAAGTTTTGCAATCTAGTAAGTAGGCTGAAGAGATACTTTCAAATGCCCCAAAGTGGGAGGAAGCTTTGCATACAGATCATCATTGTTTTTATTTACTCACTTTACATGTGATTTTGTATTTCACTTTATCCAGAAGCATTCCTTGAGGTAGGTATTAACGCCTTCAGTTTATAAATGAGAAGAAAGAAAATAAAGATCCAGTGGATGAAGGGTTTTTGTAAGAAAATGCTAATAAAATATGGCTATGGTGATCCATTAAATATGAAGATACAGCTATTAAAATATTTAGGTAATTCGTACATACGCCACACTAACTTGGCTTGTGTTCTTCCGTTAAAACTATGAAAGGCCATGAAAAGATTAGGCTGATAGATCCACTCTGTTATGTAAGAGTTATGATATCTTGAACAACTGTGCACTTTAACTCTTTAACTGTGTATTCATCAGCCATACATCAAGGAAGTGATTATGTAATAGCACAAAAGCAATGGGAGATGGTACCACCTGTTCCACTCAGGACAATCACTGATCTTCAGTGCTACTGGGTGAAAAGACTTGCCCGCCCACATGCTCGTAAAAGGAAAGGGTAGAAGATTACTCTCTGTGCTCATAAAAGGGTTCAGAATCACCTTTTGTTAAAACATTTAGAAGGATTAGAGTTTAACAAACATCATCTCCTTTGCACTTTAAAAACCAGTAAGCATGTCACACAGTTATTAAACTGATTTCAGTTATGTCCAACAAGGGACCAGTAGATGACAAAGAAGAGTTGTCAGCGGTAAATCAGCAGCAACACGGTAATAGAGCTGTGGTTCTCAAACTCGGGTGAGCATCAGAGTCACCTGGAGGGCTTGGCAAAGCACAAATTGCTGGGCCCTCCCCCAGGGATTCTGATGGAGGTAATCTGGGATGAAGGATGGGAATCTGCATTTCTAACAAATCCCCTGGTGATACTGATAGCGGCCACACTTTCAGAAGCACTGTCACAGAACACAGCACAGTATAGTGCAGTGGCTCTTAACCTCGGCTTTAGATGAGGCATTAACTAGGAAGCTTTCATAAATCCCCGCTTGCCCTGGCTGCACCCAAGGCCAATTAATTCTGAATTTGGCGGTATGAGCCTAGGCATCAGTATGTTTTTTATGTCTCCAGGTGACCCCCGTGAGCCTGCAGGGTTGAGAACCACTGACATGAGGGAAAACACACTTGTATCTATAACTGGTTAAGAAGATACGTTTTGGGTATTTTTGTTTTGGCCATGCTACGTGCTTTGTGGAATCTCAGTTCCCCGACTAGAGAGTGAACCCGGGCCCTCAGCAGTGAAAGCGTGGAGTCCTAACCACTGGACCGCCAGGACATTCCCAGAAGATACGCTTTGTAAACCACGGAGCAGAGCAGAATAGAATCACTGGTGTGCTGGGGATCCTCAATAAACAATGATTCTTTCCTTCCTCTATTTTCTTCAAAAGTGTATCACAAAGGATCTAAACAAGTGAAATGTAATTTTCTGTAAGATATATATCTATAGCTTTGAAAAGGAGCTGAGTTTTGTATTTGTGGATTCCTAGTTTAAAGGGTCACATACAAATTTTAGTCATGTTTTTCTACATTTTTCGGTGGGAAATAGTATTGTTATTTATAAATCCGGAGACCTATAAAGGTTTGGGTATGTCTTACATACGTTGGAGGCATATTTTCTATTTTGGTAAAGTTTGGAAGCTTTTTCATACAAATTTATTAAAAAGGTGGGGAAAGTACATCCAACCACAGGAAAAGAAGGAAGGGCGTAGAAAATTAAATTTGTTTAGAGACGTGATTCTCAAAAGTGTAGTTCCTGGACCAGCATCAGCATCGTCTGAAAATTTGTTAGAAATATAAATTTTCAGACCCCCTACCCAAGACAGATCTAATGAATCAGAAGCTCTGGGAGTGGGTGGTCTGCATTTTCACAAGCTCTCCAGGGGGGTTTGATGCACACTCTAGTTTGAAAACCACTGGTCTAAAATATTTATCATTTCAGCTATACGAAGAAGAGAAGAGGTAAAAGCACTATTTATCCAGTGCGCATCGGTTCAGTGGCTATCCAGACCCCCACTGCTCTAATAACTGCTGTGCTCTTTCAAACTCCACCCATAGCTTATTATCATTCCGTCTTTAGAGCTTGATAGTAAACGCGGAATTGATAGGGAGCATATGCGGGGATGGGGGGGTGGGGGGGTGGGGAGTCTATTCTACAAATCCTCCACTATCAATTTTCATCTATTTCTATTTTGTACTCAAGATAGAATTAAGAATGCACAACTTGACTAACAAGGGCCAGAACCACGAAAACCAACCAACCAACCATCACATGAGGCTGGAGGAGGGTGGGCATCGCCAGGTGCAACCCTCACTCACCTTGAATCGTCCTCTTGAAGAATGCCTTGCAGGCTTCACAGGATGCAACCCCATAGTGGTACCCAGACGCGATGTCACCACACACTAAACACAGTCTCTTGGGCATCGAGTTGAGCATGTATTCGCACTTGGTCTGGGGGTCTTCAACAATGGTGCTGGAGCAGTCATCGTACAGTTTCCGGACGGGCCCACTACCTCCTAGGATAGGAGCAGAAGGGTAGAGAGGTGGCGAGTCAAGTCCGTTCTGATGGCCATTCATGGTTGAACTGTAGCTCCCGCTGGCGTCTGAAGAGCCACCTGGGCTGTGGTGGTTGACGCTGTCCGTCAGGGAGGCCGGGCTGGAGGGTTCCGTCTTGATGAAGGACGAACAGCTGGAATCAATGTGTCGATCTTTGTTTGACATTCTGCAGAGAAGCCTGAGGTTTAGGGAGGTGCAAACAGAGAGAGAAAGAGGAGAGAGTGTCAAACACAGATACCAAAAGACGTAGAAACAAAGAGAAGGTGAAAAAATAGAGAAAGTGAAAAAAAAGATCGAAAGGAGAAAAAAAAAAAGAGAGAAGAATTCATACGTTAAAGACATTGCTCTTTGAGAGTGCTGCATAAGAACTAGGGACTACACATCATTCTCTAGTCAATATCTCTTGTTCTACAACAAGGTAATCAGCATAAGGGCGTGACAGGGTTACATCAAAGTGCCCAGACAGGCCATAAACTAAAGCTCTAAGGGATCCAGTTCCTTTCATTTTACCTTTCTCTTGGAGAACCACTGTCAATATCTAAATCAACTCTCTAGATTCTAAATTTAGCCACGGAAGAGGAGTAATTTGCAAAGTCCATATCACTTCTAAAATTACCCTTATCCTCACTCTACTTTTCTCTTCCATTTTCTGATGTTGCAGTCATTTTATTATGAGCAGAACTAAACTTTTATTGTCAAGACCGAACAGATGATTCCTCAGCTCTGTAATTACTGTTTGTCAGCACGCTTCCATAAGCATAACTGTGTCTTTTATTGATCTAAGACACATAGGGAATATATCCTCAATCACGTTGCCTCTTTAATTAAATTGCTCTATTTCCTAGACATTTAGCGATACAGAAAGACATCAAGGATAAAATGCTAGCCAATATTTAAGGATTATTTCCTAGAGCCCACAAAACAGTGAAATGATCACCAGCATTGATTAATAAATATGTACATGTGTTTACATGTGTCCGTGTCTGCATGTGCGATTTGCCACTGTTGAAGAGAGGAATCACTAAAAGCCATTTGAGCCTTCAGTATACCTGTGAAACCATAAACCTGATACTTCATATTCAGCAAAGTAAGGATGTATCAAATTTTGCCCTGAAAAAATGAGATTTGCGATGGTCTCTTTTTCTCCCCTTCCTTTGGTCTTTTAACATCATACCTCCTAAAAGGAAATATGATGAAGCATCTAATCTAACAAACTCTCGCTCTTATCTAGAAGAAACAGACTGCCCCTCTTACTTTGTCAGACCCGTAAGTGATTAAATTTCTGAAGAGGTAATTAGATGAAAAGATATAATTGGTCCTATTTTCTTTCCGGTTCGCCATAGTGCAAAACCCCTTTTAGCAAAGTCTCTAGGAACCTTCTGAGAGCCCACTATAGAAAGAAGAGGTGACAGCTGAGAAACAAACTTAGATAATTGCTTCCCAGTGGAAAGTTGATTTATGGGAATCCCACAGGGTAATGGTCATTCACTCGAATTTGGGGGAGTAGTCACAGGATAACCGAAGGGATGCAATTATCTCTTTCACTATAAATCTAATGATATTTTATCACTGCACAAATTTCATGCTCTCCTCCGGGTGCCCCCTTCCCCCACTGTTCTGTTACTTTCAAAAGAAGAAAAATATGGTTATTTCCTATCAGGGAATGTTCACTGAACAGTTCCGAGAAGGCAGTCTCAAGAGCAAAGCATCCAGAGCAAGAATTTGCCTCTTTCCTAGCAGATTTCCCATTGGAAGTTTTGTGCCTCTTTCTAAAGTAAAGCAAACTCAGGATGTGAAGAAAGCAAACAGGAAGGAGAAATCCACAAAAATATCTTCTTGCTTTCGCCCACCCACTTGTGTTGTCCTTTCATCAAGAACTAGTGAAAGAAAAAATATCCCCCTCCAGCCTGAACCAGGCGTCCGCTCCCTCCCGCATCTGCTGCCTTGTCCCCGTCACTGTTAATGAGCTCTGTAATTAATAGATCGCTCTCCTTGTCTCCCAGCTTGCACCCTGGGCTAAGCACTTTTCCTCAAGTCAACGTTTGAAAGAAAGCGGGTCGGCACTGACTTACAGCAGCCCTGCAAATTCCTTTTAATTTAAAGCACTTACTCTACCACTTCACTTATTACCTTATAATTACTGGACTGCTCGCACATACATTATGATCTTAGACTACAGTTAGAAGTTATTAGGGTACTAAAACACGGTTGCTCCCCTTTCCTCTCTCTGGCACTGAATCTCTCACGGCCACGACAATTAACTCTTTCTCCATCTGCCTGCGAGGCACCATTTCTTAATCATTTTTTCTTTTTCCCAAGGAGAGTTGCTTTGAGCTGCTTGATCACAAAACAGACCACGCTTTCCCTGGGCCTTCTTTTCTCTCTCTCTCTCTTTTCTTGGATTGTCTCTGTTCAATTTTATCCCAATTTTCTTTCCCTCGGGCGTTTTCTCATGGACTTCTAAAATGTGCAGAACTCTTGACTGAGAAACAAGGCCAGGAATCACCCTCCTATTTATGGAAGGGTTATTTGCAAAGTCACCAAATGTTTATGTGTCAAATGCATGTTGTTAAGGTCTTTGAAAAATTGGGTGTCTCCAGCCAGCTGTCTCCTCGAAAATCTCAGCCCCTAACTTTGCAATAATCTGGATGGAAGCAAGAAAATTCAGGAAGTTCAAGTGGTCAGGGAAGCCTTTGGACAGTGGCAATCTCCTCTACACAAGTCTGGCCACTGTAGCTGTAAAGGAAAGTGAACATGCTGGATTGGTGCTGTAGGTTTTACATGTTTCTTCTCAGACATGAACTGCTTCCTTAATGAATACCTTTTTGCCCAGTGGAAATAATAATAGAGTTGCCATTTATCAAGTGCTTACTACATGTCAGGCATTGACCTGAGTACTTTCCAAATATTACCTCATTTAATCCCCAAGACAACCTTGTGAGGGAGGTATATTACTCTTTAGGAAACAGAGCCTCAGACATCAAACAATTTCCTGAAAGTCATACAGTTTGGAAGTGGAAGAGTCGGGATTTCAACTCAGGGCTGACTCCAAAGTCCAGTGCGGAAATGTCCTGAAGCCAACAGAGAGTTTTTCAAGGTGTTCACTGATGATTTTAAATAGCCAAGCAAAGAGGGGGTAGAGCTGGCACACACAGAGGCTCTATGACATTCACACTCACCCATGAGTGGAAAAGTGGCTGAAGAAGCCACCACGCTGGCTACAAGGCTACCCCGTTGAGTCACCATCTCCAGGGTTTGGAGTGACACCGAAACAGAATCTGAAAGAACACAGTTGTCTCCTAATTACTACTTAGCTCATTACACTGAACATTTCCTAGACACCATTACATTATACCCTAAAACTACAGTGGGTCTTAATTCTCTCCCTCTCTGTCTCTGAAATTCTACAGCTCTATTATTCAAGCCTGAGATATTCACAACTATCTATAAATTCAATTGTCAGCTGGTGGGTTTTATTCTAGACTTCACTTCAATCTAAAATTAGAGGCACTAAAATTCACATTAACTCTAAGAGGAATGTAGTGAATAAGACTTTATTTCAAAAGAACACCTTTTTGTCAGAAAGAGCCATTTCCAAGATGATGGCTTTATCTGGAGCCAAAGAGAATAAGCCCAATTCCACATTGTGCTGTTAACGCAGAAATTTTAGGTCACATTGGATTAATAAAAATCTAAATTTAGTTAAGAATTATGAACAGAAATAACATGTGTTGGGAAAATGTGGGAAATATTTATTTTAAAGGCTCTGTAGAGTTGCTTTTATTTTATTATTTTAAGAGAAATGATGGGAGACACAAGGGAAAAAGAGAAGCAACTTTCTAAAAATCTTCTCTGAGTGAACACCCTGAGAATAAACTGGAGGGAGAAACAACCATGTCAAGAACAACATTTATGTTCTTTATAAGAAACTAAATTTGAGGGATATAACAGCCTTCCAGAGGCCAGGGACATTGCAGTGCTTTAGAAAGTATTTTCAATACAGTTTGAGATATAGTGTTCTGTATTCTATATATATTCTATATATGTTCTATTATATATAATATATTATACATATATATACATTTTTATATAAATTCTGATGATCCTGCTTCAACATAGGAACTTCTTGCCCAGCCTTGCCTAAGGGTTAGCAAGAGTAAAATTTATCTTTGGTGTTAGATACTAATGACCAGGCAGATAAAGCTTCTTGGTTGCTGGACTATTTAAAAATGTAATTTTTGACAGTTGATTAACTGTACGTACAGGTGTTCATGTATAGGGAGAAAGTGACAGACAAAAAGAATAAGAATCAAAGTTGCTGCTGGAGGGGAAAACAAGATAATCTGTTAAGTTAATATTCCATTTATATTATAATTATCAAGCTTGTTTTCAGAGAGGCTACCTAGATCCAGGTAAATGTGTGACTGTGAGTGAATTGCTGTGAATTTCTGGGCAATGTGTAGGTGTCCAGAGTGGTCTACATTTCCCAGAAGGGACTTAAGCCTACGTTCCATAGGCTTATACATGATTAAATATTATTAACCCTTTCACCAAACTATCGGGTTGCCCAAAAAGTTCGTTCGGTTAGTGAATACGTTGTTCAACAGTTCTTCGTGAAAGTTAAAAATGTGTCTTTTAGTTTTACCTAAACCCAAACGAACGTTTTGGCCAACCCAATAAAAGTTCGTAATAAGCAGCTGCGTTTCATCTTTTGAATTTAATACCAAACTTGAGTTCATTTGCTACTTTATTTCCCTCCTAAAAAAAGTGGTGCACCAACGCAACACCTGTGTACAGGTCTTCTTTGGCCTTCCTGATTTTAACACCAAGGCAAGATTTTTTGAGATTTTATTATACCTAGTTCAGTGACAGACACCTAAATAGGCTAAATAAATGACAACTAAACAACTCACTAGTTTATTTTCTTCCTTGTCATCCTTAAGGGCCCGAAAAGGTACCCATCATCATTATAAATTCCAAACACTTTATCAATTTATATCTCAAAGTTTTACATAACAACAATGGAGCCAGCAAACCTGCAAGCTTACAAATATGAGAAGACAGAGAGAGAGAGAGAGAAATAAGAAGACAGAATCCTTAGTTCTCTCACTGAATCAGAGAATTTCAGAGTTGGAAAGGAAGGTTATCAAAAGTCCTATCGCTCATCACTTAACCTATCCAAACTAGGAATGAAGCTATAAGGATTGGTCGGTTTTCTACCTGCCGAAATCACCAGATTGAATATTTAAGTATTTTTGTTTCAAAAAATAAGAAGCTTTTATTAGCCTATAGGTTTTGGGTTTTGTTTTAATGCTTTAAGAAGAAAACCTCTAAGACTAAGGCAGCAGCTCCCCGAGGCCCAGGCTTCCAAGCTCATGACCCCAGCAGCTCCGCTGGCAGTCTGAGTTACAACTCCAAGCACGCCACTTTACAATGAGCTTTTTTTTTTTCTCTCCTGCTTCAACTAATTGCACTCTCGTAAAGTGGCAAAATGTGAATCACTTAGTAACAAAATGGGCACCAGCTGCTATTGTCAAAGAATGGTGATGCTGAAGAAAGAGAAAGCAACCGAATGAAGTGTCATGTCAGAAATCAACGGTGCAACGTGTGATTTGAGAAAACATGACTACTTTACAGAGACAGGGTGTCATTATGGCATCACAGTAATACGCTGCTTTGACAACTGCTGGGTCTAACATATCATCATTGCATTAAGGTACACTGGCTTAGTTGGGGAAGGAAGAGAGAGGATTTTTTCTTTTAATAAGAAATATCTTCAGGTCTGCCTGGTTAACCTAACACAAGTAACAAATCGGAGCCTCTATCTAAGGTGAACGCTTTCCCAATTCTGTCAAGGGCCACGCGTGCTACACTAAGCAAAGAAGTTTAGGACAAATAAAAACAGGAGACTTGGAACTCATTTCTGGCCAGTCGTTGAAAGCACCCCAGGAATATAATTTCATACCTAGGGCTAAACCATGACCAGGAAGGACCTTGCTGAAATCCTATCTGCTTTTAGGGCTCCAGTGTTCAATTTTGCTCTGAAATTAGGTTGGTCGACTATCCTGATTTAATCACTGAAGTCTCATGTCCTGGGACTTCCTTAGTCCAGACAATCCAGGATGGTTGGCCATCCAATCGGATATAGAGAAAGACCTATAAAACCTTGTGCCTTTCCTCCTGCTGTTGTCCCTAAAACAAAGGAAGGGAAATGGATTCCATTCCTTTTCAGCAAAGAGAAATGCGCTATTCACACTGGGGGTGTTCTAAGTGTATGCGTTAGAAAGTGCCTGCATCCTATCTTACTGTGTCATTCCAGCCAGAGGCCACTGCCCAGTGCCTTGTTAAGTTATCCAGACTATTTTAGATGTAGGAAATTGCAATTGCTTCAGTTTGCGTTACCAGGTGATTTCTGATGCTTCCTGGTTGATAAACTTTATTAATGGGAAAAGAAATGGTCCTGTGATATCACAATGTGTTGCTCATTACAGTTGTTGACAGTTTCTGTACTGAAGGATTTGATCTGATGCAGGAGCGCTTACTAGTGTAATTCATCCTTAGCTTGTTTTCTTGGACCTATGTCAATCTGGGGGTGCGCCTCCCTTGTTTATAGCTCTAAATACAGTAAGCGAGCTACTGGCAAATCAATAAGACTGTTAAATGCATAATAATGCTGGGTAATTGCATACATGATGTTTTGCATAATTAACTGTCTGAGCTTTTCTTTAATATAATGGGCTCTCATGTAATATAGAGCAGCTATAAGTCTATAAAATATACACAGTTTATATGAACCATGATTCTGCTTAAAACTCTGGCTAATCACCTACATTGGCTTTGAAGGGAGAGCTCTCCTCCACTGCCAAGTCCAAATCAATTCTTATGACATTACTTTACAACTAACATGATATTTAACTGATGATGGCTATTAGCTATTATACAGATTGCATTCAAGGACTGTAACAGTAGTGGAAAAAAATACCATTCAGTTTAAACAAACTTCTGCCATGTAATCAATATTACTGAGGCAAATTAAGTGTTTTAACAAGTGTGTATATTTGCCCTAATGCAGCTTAATTAACTATATCCTCACAACTGCCCAAGTCCAGAACACCTATGGATATTAGAAGACAACGTCAAGAACTGTCTAGTCAGCGACTCAGATGCACAAGAGATGCAAAACAAGCATTTTATCTCCAATCCCTAAGGAGAGTTCTTTCCTTACACAAGTTACTCCCCTGGGACCAAAAGCCAGAGGCCCAGAAGGGCTTTAGAATCGTGTACTCTACATCTTGATGTAGGAAATGCCCAAGTGTTGACCGGATCACTATCTCCAGGGTAGAGTGAAACAGCCCTGGGCACAAGGTGGGGACCCTGCCAGAAAAAAAAAGGTTAGTATGGGGTAAAAAACTACCTAAGATAAATCATCAAAATGAAGCTTATGATATATGCTGAATGTAACATTTATTCGGTCTTAGAGATTTACTACGCCATGAGCAGACCTCCTCTGCAGTAAGCTTTCTAGAGAAAAAAAATAGTCTCCTCCTTCTACAAATCTCTGGTCTTTCAAACAGAAATATGGATCAATAAAGTTTGCTTGTGTTCAGACAATTCCGTTTTCAAGCAGTCAAGGAGCACGCCGAAGAGAAAAAGCCGACACGCCAGCGGGGGGACTGACAGCTAAATGAAGACCTTCTAAAGGCATCTCGCTAGAGGAGAAATAAACAGACATTCAACTCACAGAAAGTCTATGCACTGATCTTTACAAATTAAAAATCGAATATAGATGCTTTACACACACACTCCAGTGATGGAGTTGACAAATCAAATCCAGGTCAGTGAAAGCTCAGGCTGCCTGAATCTCCCTTTCCTATTCTCTTTGCTACGCTGGAAGAGGAAATAAGAATGCTACCAGGAGTTGATGTAAGGATTTTGAGATCATCGTATTGATGTCACCCTTTACTCATTAAGAAAATGTTTTGCAAAAGCAATTACAATGACCAATAAGCCAGCTGCCTCCATAGATATAGGCCAGTTCCTCTGGAGTGGAACTCTGAAACATTCCCGGAAACTGGGCGAATCACAGTGGTGAGAAAGCTGAGCTGCTGAGGAGGAATCACCGTTGAAATAAAGGTTGCTTCGAGCATATCGGAACATTTCTATGTTAGAGGGAGATTCATAGTACCACCACAGATAATAAACCACATCTTTCCCTGTTGGACAGCGGTTAAACTATATTTATACTTTTAACTTAATAGCTTAGTTTGCAGTAGTTAACATCTGGATGCAAAAGCAGCTGGTCTGGGGGTGATCTATGATAGCAGAGGTTACCATGATATTCTGTTGGTATGAGGTGTTGTTCAGCTGAAGTAGGAGAGTGGGGGGGGGCGATGTGGAGGAGGGGAAATCAGCTAATTATTAATCCTAAGACTCCTTCCTCTGTCTTCTTTCTTTAAAAGAAAACATTTCATTGAGCTAGTTGCCTGAAGAGAAGGTGAAGCTTAAACACCCAAGCCACTACTTGCAGGCAATGAAAAATAACATATATATTTAATTCAAGCCATGGAAATGACAAAGGATTTGTTCTGCAGCATTACGGGTTTTGTAAAAGAGATTATTCAGCAGTGGGACACCATCCAGCAAAGACAATGGAAGCCACAGAGAGGCCGGGATTTCAGATCGGAAGGACTCGCTTGTGGTTTGTCATTCAAAGGTCCAAAGATAAACGTGCAGAGAAAAATTTCTGACTCTTAGTCTCAATTCTGAAAAACTGATTAAAAAATGTAGGACACCAGGGTTCCAACACCTTGTCTGTCTTCTCCTCCATTTCTCAGCAAACTGTGTCTTCTTACAGCGCTAGAGGGAGGAGCAATGTGGTTCCAGCCGGGGACCCAGTGCTGTGTGACCTGAGGCAGGTCTCTACCACACTCTGACCCTCATCCTCCCTGGTCAAATGGCAGGATGCGCCCACGTGCTTTCTAAAATAACTGCTGCCATTAAAAAAAAAAAAAAATTATACTGGGTTGGCCTAAAAAAAACCCAAACGAACTTCTTGGCCAACCCAAGATTTTACTCAAATAAAACCCGTGCTGGCTTGTGACTCAGATGAGACTGAGAGCAAGGGCTATTGCATGAAAGCACACTTCCCAAACTTCCTTTTGTTTCCTTGGCTGCTACTGCACTTAGCCAAGTTTCACGGTTAGGGCAGTGCACGTGTGTGCGTGTGTGTGTGTGTGTGTGTGTGTGCGTGCGCGCGCATGTACGTGCTTCAGGAGAAAGAAAAAGTACGTAGCCAACAACCTGCTACATAACAATGCAACCACAGCAACTACAGTCAACTGAGGAATCCTTCCCAGCGGGTGACCGAAGGCCAAACAGTGCCATGATCATCTGGTGGGATCCAGGAAGCAGGACTCTTGGTTTTTTCCTAGAAATGGTTCTCTTTTTGCTCATTACGTTTTTGGTGGGAGGCGTTGGCGGAAAGGGCAATTCTCTGCAATCAGTGTTTAAGTGAATGTTTGTCCCAGTGTGTGACACCACGCTGTCAGCAAGCAGCGGGGAGCCCTTGAGTTGTTACTACATTTGATTTGACTGCCAGTAGGAAGCTTCATTTCTACCAACTGTTAGTTGCTCGCTCAAAGAATCTTCGTTTCTGGAGTGATTTTTTTTTCCTCCTCTCTTCTATTTCCTTTTCCTTGATAGGTTGTGTGCCCAAATGCCACGTGGATGTGTCAGAGGCAACTTTAGTTCTTTTCTCCCGAGCTGGTCAGACCTGAGGGCCTGGCTGTAAAGAGTCCACCCAATGTGTTTGGAATTTCTAGTCTCTCATTTAGATTCTCTGAACTTTAATTCACATTTCCTAGATCCTCACCAGGTCAACACAGACGCAAACTGGTTCGGTCACATTGTGGTCACATGTTTTTACTTGGTGGGGTTTATTTTAGCTGATGGAGCAGACATTTCTGCAGCTCTTATCAGCCAAAAAGAAAAAAAAAAAAAGGCTTGTCACTCACCTTTTCGTGCAATTTTGTTGAAATAACTGCTCTTTGGGTGACTGCTTCCGACACCTCTAAAAATTTTTCTGATTTGATAACTTTACTACTTCCCGTGAAAGCTTTTCTCTTTCCAAATAATGATTTTGGTAATTAGGAATCTCAGATAGTGTCTCTGATAAGAACTTCTGACAGTGAAAAGCATCTTTAGAAACAACAAAAGCATATGCATGAGTAAAAACGGTGGGGAAAAAAAGAGAAGGAAAAATCCCTCAGAGATATTATGAAAATTCAGGCTGAATGGAAAATTAATTAACACTAAAGAGCTAAAACTGTAATTAAGAAAAATTTCATTAAGGAGAGGCAGGTGAGTCTGCTTTTCTAAATATGACAAGGTGCTGTGTAAAAATAAAGTAGAAGCAGGTTTTGGGGAGTGGAGCACGAAAGCCATGTCTTTAACCAGATCAAATTCTCGAAATTGGCTGTCAAGACAGGATTGTTGTGATTTATACCCGTCTATCAAGTGCATGAACAGAGAGACTGAGAGAACAGAAACAAGCTGCTGTCGCTTCCATTCGCAAAGAACCTTTAATTTCCACAGCACCATCTGTTACCAAATCTAATTCACATTCCCCCCTAATCTGGTTTAGTTCCATAATACTAATTCTTCCCCAACCCCTAGGAACACAAACCACCAAAAAAAAAAAAAAGGCTGTGGTTCTTGGTGAGTGAGAAATTGAATATTACAGAGTTAAGATGTAAAGGCTCTGGTGACTTAAGGGAAGCATGCTCTTCTCCATTAAAATGTCTTCCTGGTAAAGGGATTTGTTTTCAACCAATGCAGAGATACGAAATTGTTCATATTTGGGGTAAAAAAAAAAAAAAAATGCTGATATAAAAGTAGGCCGGGGACATGAAAGCAGAGGTTGTCATAAAATACAATTGTCAAGTTTAGTCACTTTCAGAACTGGCTATAAAATCACTTTGTCATGGTTTTCACATAGAGAAAGCCTGAAACTGTAATTTTTGTTAAGGAAACTGAGAGTGATGTATAAATTCAGAAAAAGTAGAGAAGCCCGGGCGGGGGCGGGGAGGGGAAGCTGCGGGGAAACCTAGGAGGAAATGAGAATGGCAAAAAATCATATTTAATTTAAAATAAAGGGATGTATATGGGTAAGCACACATCCATCTCTCCCAGTCCGAGATTCTATTAGCACATAGTTTTGATTCGACATCACTTCTACTCTTAGCCAGTATAATAACTGGCATTCACAATAATGACACTGTGCAGCTTTATAAAATTATAAAGTGCTTTCTGCATCAGAGAAAGATTAAACTACACTCAGTAAAGATTTACTGTTAAGTGTATTTTATTGCTTTCTAACTCTGTGAAAATTTGTTATCTCTAAAGGCAATAGTACATAAAGATCCACAGGCATACATTACAAAATGAGAAAAGCCATTGTTTGAATCCTAGGATGAGAAGTTTTGATTACACGTTTAGTCAACTAGCTTACTACCTAATTCTTCCATGAATATTAGAAGCATTACCCTTTTGATCTCTAACCCAGTCACACAGAACACTAGCTGGGTTACAGGATATCAACCCCTCAATGTCAGTAAATCACTGGAGAGGTTATGATCAAAATATTTATTTTCATGATGGACATGATTATCACCCATAAATACATTTTTTGTAGAAAAGACTTTAACTTGTAAAGTCCATCACCGAACTGGTAGTATCTTTATACCCAATTTTAAAAATCCTAAATCTGTTATATAAAGATGTATATTTTCAGGAAAGAATCTCTCATTTTACTGGTATAATCCTCTGATTAACTAGGTAGACAGATATTTTCAACTATTAGCAATAATAAGAGCCTGCTTTTTAAGAGACATGGTAGATTATGAAAGAAGATAAATCGTTCAGGACATTGTAATAAACAAGAAAACTGGAGACGAGAATAAATATGCTTATACACACACACATGAGCATATATATATATATATATATATATGTCATATATATATATATATATATATATATATATATATATATATACGCGTCCTATAGAAACATCAGTGGGTGTCATACACACATATCAGTGATTAGAGATTCTAAAAATGGTAAAATATAAAATAACACTTAATATTTTCAATATTCATTAAGGAATATGCTAATTCTGATATCCCTAAATCATACACAGTAATTTGTACTGTATAATTTTTAGAGTTTCTATTACAATTGCAAATTAAAGAGAAATTTTTGTTTTCTTCACACTCATAAAAATGGCTAACATTCCAAGACTGACAACACCAAATGCTGGTGAGGATGTGGGGCAACCAGAACTCGCATACATTGCTGGCAGGGTATAAAATGGTACACAACCTTTTTAGAAAAACAGTTTGGAAGTTTCTTATGAAATTAAACGGACACTTACTACATCACAACAATTCACTCTTAGATATTTACTAAGAATGAAAACATATGTCCACAAAAAGAACGATACACAAATGTGTATCATCACTTATTCATAATGGCCCTAAGCTGAAAACAAATCAAATATCCATCACTGATGAATAGAAAAACAAATTGTTATAATATAAGGGAATTATAAAATTATATATATGTTTGTGTTTATGTGTATATATGTGTGTGTGTGTGTGTGTGTGTGTGTATATATCCTGGTCAACAATAAAAAAGAAACAAACTGTGATCGTCCACATACAATATCAGAGATACCCTGGTGAGCAAAAACTAGGTAGATACAAAAGAGTACTTACTCCAAGATTCTGTTTATGTGAAGATCTAAAACAGGCAAAACTAATCTGTAGGGACAGAAATCGCCAGTGGTTGCCTGGAGCAAGGGGTGGGGAATGGCTAGAGCCATTAAGGAAATTTTTCCTCCTAACACTTTTTACTTTGTTTATACTTATGTCTAAACCATATTTTTGTATGTGTTATATGGATTACTTTTGTCAAAACTCATCTAACCATGCATGGAAAATATGTGTTTTGTTATACGTAAATTTTATTGATAAAATTGATCTAAAGAGAAAATTTTGAACAATAAGTTTAAACATAATGGGAATTCCCTGGCGGTCCAGTGATTAGGACTCCGCACTCTCACTGCTGAGGGCCTGGGTTCAATCCCTGGTCAGGGAACTAAGATTCCACAAGCCACTCGATGTGGCCCAAAAAAAAAAAAGTTAAACATAATAACTTTATATTACTAGAAGTTTCAATTGATTCCTATGCCTTGTACCAGGTCTTAAATAGCCAGACCTAGAAAATTCTTCATCAACATCTAGCTGTACTTCTGATTTACACACAAGGACCCAGGGGATCAGGGAAGAGAGACAGATGACTTATTCAAGGACACCCAGAATTAGAGGTAGAACTCAGTCCAAATTCCAGCTTTCCATCTCTGAAGCCAGATCTTTTTCTAACTTATTAATGGGGCAAAGGATGAAATCAAGATTAGGCCCATAGTGAATAATATTCTACTGATCTGAATGATAAACACCCCTCTGTATTCTGTTTTTAAAAACATGAAATATTTGTTACTGTAAACACCAAATAATTCTGTGCATATTTGGGAAGTAAAGAAAGCAAACCTGACTTAATTCTTCATTTTCTTCATCCAAACATGGCACATGATAGAATGGCTTTAGTAAATAGGCAATATGTAAGCAGCAATGTGGTCATGTGTCATTGTAAGTAATTCACAGTGGGCTTTTAAACTTTTTTGGTTTGTTTTGCTTTTGTATTTGGAATAAGGAAGTAGATATTATGGGAGATAGAATATGGAAACAGGATTTAAAAACGTGGAAATCAGAAAAAGAGGAGAGTCACCTGATTTTTAAAAATATGGTTTAGATATCAGTATAAACCCAATAAAAATGTGTCAGGGGAAAAGTACAGTATATAAAACGTGAGTTGGTACATTTCAAAAGAAATGTATAATTCTAAAGGAGCTTCCAGGAAAGAAAACTTGCAGAGTAACTTAAATCAACTTGAAAATTATTTCATCACCAATTTACCAGCTGCTTCTCAAGTAGGAAGACAGGGATGGCATTCCTTAGCAGGAAAGGAAATAAATCACAGAGCACATTTCCTTCCCTTCTTTAACTTTCATACACATGAAGCTTACAGCATTTAGTACTTAGCTAAGGAGAGATGACATGATTATATAGCTAATTCATGTTTTCCTGAAAAGAGGATTCTACAGAATAATAAAACTGTGTACATTCCTGAAGACAAATCTAGCCAAACTTACAATCTCTCTCTTTCAATGGCTCCACACACTCTACAGGTCGACAACCAAGCCCCTTAGCCAAGGAGTCCGGACCTTGCCCTCACTGGCTGGCCATCCTCTCTGACCCCAAATCTCACTTCTCCCCGCCTTGTACCTCGTATATATGCAATGCTTGCCAACTTGTAATTCCTCCTACCAACTAGCTGTCCCTTCTCTCTGGGATGCATCTCGCTTTCCCTGTCCCCCTAACAACTAGCCATCTCCTATTCATTAGTAAAACCTCAACTGAGTTATCACATGTCCAGCGAGTCTTTCCTGACACCTCTTTCCCTAGATATTCCCATAATTCCGTGAGCCTATTTCTACAACCGCACTTAACCCACTGTCTTTCCTGTGTATACTTATACTGGAGCGACCCTCCACTTGAGCAGGACTATGTATTGCTTTCTCTTCCTAAATTTAACCCTGTTCCCGGGCTGGTGAATGAAGGAAGAAACCATGAATTCACATCCGCAAAAATCGGTGAACTTTAAACACTGGGGCACAAATTTTCTAAATTAGAGTGTTGTTCACACAATCTTGAGAATCTGTGAGATACAGCATTAAACACGGAAAAGCTAGTTTTATATCTCCTTAGGTCAAAGTAAACCTGCTAAGAGATTTGATCTAAACAAAACAAAACAACCTACAGGGTGAACTAGTAAATGATTATAAGAGTTTTAATTAGATGCCCTGGCTTTGAGTCCACCAACATTGTTATTACTTAGTTAGCGCCAACTAACTGTGGGCGCTGATATGTTATCTACAAGCCTCAGTTGCTGAATCTGTTAAATGGGAACTGTATCTCATAGTATAGGAAGAGTGAATAAAAATTATCTGCAAAGGTGGCACTGAGTTCAGAAGGCTATCAATGAGCAAGAATGAGAAAGGCCATTTTAGGATGAAGGAGGGTGACCCAGAAGTGGGTGCATGCAGGGGAGGCTCGGAGAGTGAAGGAGGGGGTAGCTCTGCAGAGCGCTATAGGGGATCTGGAATTTGCTATGGGTTCAGAGAGTAGTTTGGGGCCACACTGTGGAAGGTTTGAAATACTAGAGAGTGCAGATTAGATGTTATTTTGTAGGTGATGGGAAGCTACTGAAGATCTCTGAGGAGAACAGACATAACCCGGTTTGTGCCTTCATTACACACAGCTGTGAGTGCAGCAGCGCCCGTGTACTCACTCATTCACCCCTATTATGCTTCAGGCGTGTAACCTGATAAAACAGACCAGACCTCTGAACTCACAGTGTTTAAAGCCCAACTAGGAAGCTATTCTATCCAGCAAGATAAACGATGCGAAAAACCTGCAGTAAGAGGGTAGCAAAGAAAATGAGAAAAAGAGGAGATAGGTATTATAAGCATCATCAAAAGAGGTTTGGGGCTTCCCTGGTGGCGCAGTGGTTGAGAGTCTGCCTGCCAATGCAGGGGACGCGGGTTCGAGCCCTGGTCTGGGAAGATCCCACATGCCGCGGAGCAACTGGGCCCGTGAGCCACAACTACTGAGCCTGCGCGTCTGGAGCCTGTGCTCCGCAACAAGAGAGGCCGCGATAGTGAGAGGCCTGCGCGCCGCGATGAAGAGTGGCCCCCGCTTGCCGCAACTAGAGAGAGCCCTCGCACAGAGACGAAGACCCAACACAGCCATAAATAAATAAATAAAAATTGTATAACTTTATTAAAAAAAAAAAAAAAAAAGAGGTTTTTACACCCCCAGTGATCCACAAATAATACATGAGAATCGGTCAAGCTAAAATTTCTTTGACGAAGTACAATTTTTTATAAAGTGTAATATCAAAACAAACGAACACCTTATGATGGAATTGTTCTTGATCTTGACTGGGGTGCTGGACAGAGGAATCTACATAGACAGTAACATAGAACTAAACACACGAACTCACACACACAAGCACAAACGCATGTGCAACTTGTAAGATCTAAGGTCTGTGGACTCTATCAATGTCAATTTCCTGGTTGTGGTATTGTATACTATAATTATGCAAGTGGTTACCAGTGAAAGAAACTGGGTGAAGAGTACAGCATTTCTCTGCATTATTTCATACAACTGCATGTGAGTCTACAATTACGTCAAAAAAGTTTTTTTTTAATTAACATTTTCTTTGAAGACGTGGGCTACAGCCTATTTGACTTTGTATCCTCAGCACTTTGTAGTATGCTGAACTCATATTAGCTACTTGAATTTGTCACTTAACAGACGTTTGTTGAATGAATAAATGACTGAACTGCAAGGCATTATGTCAACTATAGGCATCATTATTCTTTATAAACGTTGTTATAAACCTCATCACAATAATTTTCCATGTCTGGCTTACATGTGTCTGACATTACTTGAAATACCAAACACCAGTTAGTCAAGGACATGAAGCTGATGGCATAGATGGTCCTCCATTCTGCCACTTCTCAAAGAGTATGGTGAATTCTCAAGATAATGTTCTTAAGAAACATTGATATGACTTCATATATCCCAAGAAGATATCGGGATTTTTTTTCGTTTTCTTTTTAACAGTGAGAAAAGAAGTTACAGTCACACACTGATTCTCAGGACAGTCTTGTGAGACAAGTGTTTTCTCCATTTTACAGATGAGGAAACAGAACTGTGATAGAACCAGAACTTGAACTTGAATTTTCTATATCTAAATTCTGTCCTCTGGGCTGCAAAATGCTGAACCGCAAAGATTTAATAACAATACTTTATAGCAGCCAATTAAATATGCCAACTGTCGTCACATCTATAACTACTATCTTCTAAAGATTTTATTTTTCAATGCTTTAATTTTCTTAAACAACTGTATACTCAGTTAAGTGCTATGCTCTATCTGTGATGACTGTTTGAACCCACAATACCAAAGATGGGACCAAGATAAAATAAAAAGAAAAAAAAAGTAGCTCATTCCCTTAAATGTCTAAGAACAAAGGATAATAATGTTGAAAAGTCAAAATCACTAGCAACTTAGAAAATACTAGATTATTTATATTATTATACCATAGAAAGAAGGATGATTATTATTTAATTGAGACAGGTTTAGAGCCTTCTAATAAGGAGAAACTAACTTATTTCACAGCATGGGAAACTGGAGCTAGATACTAGGTAGAACTTCCTGGCCAATTAGCTTTTGTCATTAATTAACTGTATCAATACATATAATTAATATACATTAATTAATTTGCTATGTCTCAGTTATCTAATAATTAAAATGTAGGTACTAATTAATGCCCACACTATCTAATGCACACGAATGTTGAGACCCAAAAGAGAAAATAAATATGAAAACCTCTGAAAAGTTTAAAGTGTTATGCAAATCCAAAGTGTTACTATAAATCTGTGGGACAAAATATTTTAACTTTTGGAATAAATCTGAACATAAATCTGCACCCAGTTTTGAAATATAAATCCATACTTACCTGGGCTTCCCACAAAAAAATTATTCAACTTTGGAGATTTGTTGTGAGTTACATTTGTTTAAACACTTTGATAATGCATTCTGACTTCTACTGAGTTTTCACCAACATTAGCTCACACTATCACCCGAAATGAGCTCCTTAACTTCTCAGTACCTGAGATTAAGAGGTGATGCTAGTTGTTTATAGCAAAGCTTTAAATGAATCAGTTCACAAACTTTAGTGAGTATCTACTATGTGAGTATCTACAAACAAATACCGTATGCTAACACATATATACGGAATCTTAAAAAAAAAAAGGTTCTAAGAACCTAGAGGCAGGACAGGAATAAAGACGCAGATGTAGAAAATGGACTTGAGGACACGGGGAGGGGGAAGGGTAAGCTGGGATGAAATGAGAGAGTGGCATGGACATATATACACTACCAAATGTAAAATAAATAGCTAGTGGGAAGCAGCCACATAGCACAGGGAGATCAGCTCGGTGCTTTGTGACCACCTAGAGGGGTGGGATAGGGAGGGTGGGAGGGAGACACAAGAGGGAGGAGATATGGGGATATATGTATATGTATGGCTGATTCACTTTGTTATACAGCAGAAACTAACACACCAGTGTAAAGCAATTATACTCCAATAAAGATGTTAAAAAAAAGAAAAAGAATCCGTTCACAAACTTTAGTGAGTATCTCCTATGTGCCAAGAATGATGTGGGAGCTAAATAATAACGAAGTTTTTCCAAGGAAAATGTGATGCGTTTCAGAGGTCAACATACCATGCTAAGAATGAAGGCTGCATAGAAGTTATGCAAGAAAATAATGAGTTTCGATCCACCCCCTCATTCCGCCAATCAGATTCCCCATGGATAACAATTAATCTAACACAGGTCTGGGGGAGAATCAAGCTAGAGATAACTTCTGAAACTGCTTAACTACACTGGACCATCTTAGCCACTCACCACAAGAACAAGACAAGAGGGTGTAGATAAAGCGATTATGACCACTTCTGGAAAAAAAAAAAAAAAAGTGATTCCTATAACTAGAGGCATAGTCTTCATGCAAGAACCATGGGAAACGTCTCTCTGGAGTTACATCAACCACGCACGACATTCGTCATAATGGTTCTCAAGTCTCAGCAGCCGCTGGGTCGGCACCCTCAGAAACCCAAGTCCCTGCCTCCTCTGTTTGCTGCTAAGGCAAGGCTGTCCTACGACAGCTCATATTTCCATCTTCCAGAAGGCAAACAGACAGGGCAGGATCAGTTCTTGTTCTTATCCGAAGTCCAGGAAGGAATATTGTGGGAAAACAGGAAAAGGGAACGATTAGTGGTGTCCATCTCATAAAGCACTCAGTCATTCTTACCTAGTAGCTAACTAGTTAGATGTATAGGATTTCAAGACTCCTTCGGGAGCATCTATGTCTGCATGTGAACTCCACACTCACATCTAGGCCTACTTGTTTACTGGAAAATCATAAAACTCACAGTAACTTACTGTCAGTAATAGGCATGGATTTTACAGACAAGGAAACTAGGGTCCACAGTGAGAAATAAACTTGAATGGTGGGGAGATCCAAGAAATGGGAAATGGAGTAAGGAGTTTGGTTTCATCACTTCAGAAACCTCTATAGGAGAGATGGAGTGATACCTCTCTTCCGTTCCTAAAGAACCAAAGATTCTGGTGACTCAGGGAACTGAGGGTTAGCAAAAATGGATCTCTTGAGAAATGGTCACTCCTGTCCTAGGCTTCCCCCACATGTCCATATTTCTCCCCACTCTCCAAAATTCAGCTGACAGGTTATCAGGCTCTGATAATAACACTGACTGACATTGGAAACTTTATTCATTCCTCCATCTTTCTATCCACGGAACCTCACAAAGCTTAAGGCTGCATGCTGAGGTCATAGGTAGCACAGAAATAAGGTGATCCGCGTATTTACCTGCACTGCTGTATCAAATGTGCTGTCAAATTTAAACTAGAGGGTCTACTAAAATAGCTGCCGCAAAAAACCCAAATAATGATAGTCAAATGATGGCGTATGATTGGTTAACTATACTGAGTACAGGGGGTTGTTACCCTAGTCGTTTCATTAAATATGAAAGCCAAAGATTTATGTAATGGGTGATAAGGGCAAGAATGCTGTAAAAGTGAGAAAATACGGCAACAGTATGCGGTACATCACCAATGGGATAACTATTTATCTAAAAAGTTGGCATTCTTAGACTTCCAACAGGCAGCGTATGAAATTCATATATTTAAAGGAGACATCATAATAACCTGCCGGCTGGTGGTGATGGATATGTTTTTAATCCAAATGGCCACAATCTTCAGTCTGCCTGTCATGGAGGGCCAGGAAAAAATGGAATTTTCCTTTCATAACGCTTGATGTTGAAAGAGGAAAAACCTGGAAGCATGATAAGTGGCTCATTCCAATGGACAAATGGACATGGCGCTGAGAGAATGACTGTGAATAAAAGTCATTGTTCCTGAACTAATGCCATTTTCAGTCGTTACACCAAGAAAATGGAGCAAGGGATGATTTCTGCCTCCTTCCCGTCTGGAAAGCACAAGTTCAAACTGCAACAAAAGCTGGAAAATCTTCAACACCGTGTGGATTCATTTACAAATTACCTCTTGCTGGAAAAAGTCAGGGGGAAGGCTGGTATAATATTTGTCTATTAACTAAAACTTATTGTACAAACACAGCAAGAAGAGTTGATGCTGTAGTGCTTTATTGACTCGAACGCCTCGCCTATGGATTTCCTCCTTTGAGGTTTAAAGGAATTCCTATTTCTCATTTACAGTCTATCAGAAAAGGTATATGACCTGTATTTTTTAATTTATATAAATCCACTCAGTCAATCAGCCTGGCCTGAAATTTAATGGATGTATCAGTCATTGTTGGTCCAGGGAGAGAGAACAGGCAGCAGAATCCACCATTCCATCTCTCTTCTTCCATTACCTTCCTCCCCATCCCCCCTTTTTTTTTTTTTAACCTCACCAGCTCCGATGTCTCCCTTAACTTCAAGCAAGGAGTCTTTCAAAGCTGTTGTTTTTAAAGGGAGAAATTCAAGTAAATATAAACTGATGGAAATACAGGAAGACCCTTTGGCTATTTTGGTTTTAAAAAAAAATCTTCATTTTCCCCATCCGTGTTATGGCAATTTTATTACATATTCAGCAAATTTACAGGAACATGATGTTCCCCTGACAAATTAATCACTTTCCAAGCATTTTAACATATAAATAAAATATCACCACAGGAGAGTAAAATCATCAGCTCAAGTAGTTGATTTAACCCTTCCTTCAGGAAAACTGACCTGAAATAGATTAAAGACCACCTCCCAGACACACACACACACACACAGACACACACACACACACACACAGACACACACACATACACACACACACACACACACACACTCTCATAACTATGAGCTAGGCACTCAGACTACTGGTAACAAGGCTTTTAGGGACTTCTAACTTCAGAAGCCAGATTGCAGTGTTTAAAAAACAGGAGAAACGGAAGACAAAAGGACCTCTTCAAACATCTTTAACCTCACAACAATCGGCTAGAATCGATCTTCTCTCCTTCATAGTTTTATTTCTGCATTTCCTCTAATAATAATCATTAAATACTATATTTTTATAGTCCTATTCTTACCCTGCCATTCTAGGCAGGGAAGAAAAAATGCAAGGGGCTAGGTCTCTGTCTTTACTTTGCTTTCCCCTCTGCTAATTTCAGAAAGTGAATCCAGCAATTATAAGTAGTAGGAGGCTGATAAGGAACCACACGTGCAGGAGAAATAGGTTCAATTCAAGCTTCCCTGACTAATCCTTATTATGACTCATTTCGACTTCAGAATTTGTCGGTTGAGGCAAGAAGCTAATTTGGCTTTGAGAAGTGAAATCTCAGTTTTGTACTTTCCTTCTACTGCTTCTAACAACCCATTATTAACAGCAAAGTAGGAGGGGGCATGAAATATTTATGGAGTGCCCACTCTCACCAAGCTTTTTTTTTTTTTTTTTTTGGCATGCTATTTTATTAGATCATTAAACTTGACATACTTTAAGTAAGAGCATTCATTTCTTTGGCTTCCAAACCCACAGTCTGTACCATTGTATCTTACATCCGAAAATAAAATGCATTATTTTTAAAACCTATACCCAATATGACTCTCAAACTCTGATCCTGAGATGAACAGTAGGACATTCTGCCAGATCAGGAAATAGGAGCGGAAAGGCCCTGGTAGATTTCTCGGAACTGCTTCATTGCTCTGTATGCACAGATGATGCGTCTTCTGTTTGCACTCATCAGAAGACCTGTTTCCTCTCTCATCACGGGTTCTCTCACATCAAATACAACCAAGGTTTAATCTATATTTTAAGAAAATAAAGAAATCTGGCATCATGCCTGGGCCAGTTGTGACACCCCAAAACAAAAGATGACCAGGCCATGTTGACTGTCTTCAGTGCTTATGTAAATACCATTCTATTTATTAGCTCTGCTTTGGGGAAACCCCAAATGGTCACCTTACCTCCCTACTCATGAGCCTGTAAAAATACTGGTGATTTATTACTACATCCTTCTTCTTCCCTATGAATGGGGTAATGAAGTTTTTTACGGAGGCTATTAAGAAGCAACTGGGATGCTACTATTTGCTACTTATCCCATATAATAACACCATAACTGCTATCAGAGGGCAACACTTAAAGCAGCTAAGCCTTCTGTAACTATAGCTGATTTGACGAAACTGTCAATAGCAAATTTCAGGGATAACCACTAAAGGGAGATTTACTTTTGAAATACATAATGTGTTACACAAAGGCTTTTATTAACATTTATTTATTTTTTGGTTCTAATTAAATCATTAGACTTACCAATTGACTACATAATTACAAAGTCAGCATTCTTAAAAAGAAAGTAGTAATAACACTAATTAATTTCCTTCTGGGTAGTTCCTTGACAAATTATGAAATTTCTCTTTTAAATTTCCTGACAAATACTTGGGCACATAAGATTTCTTTAACAGTTGATGCTCATGTCTTTAAATAACACCTTCAATGAAGATGCCAATCAAATAAAAATAAAATTAACATCCAGATTATGGATTTTCTGAGAGAAGATGAAAGAATACATCTGTAAAATGCTAAAAAGAGATGTTTAGAGCAAGTACATACATGTTCATTTACTAAGCTTCCATTGACATTTTATGGAAATAAACATACTCTAAACTCTTCCTATCAAAACAAGTATACATTTTTTCATGATCTTAAGAAAAGTAAGTTATTACATATCCCAGGCAAAGCTGACACAGGTACATGATCTGATGAAATCATATGAATGTAAATTATTCAAAGATAATATAAAGCTGGCCCTGTCCAGATTAGATCAGAGATGTTCTAACACCCGAACCTCAGAACACAAAAGGAGATAATGCTCAGGAAGCCTCATGCCTTAAGTCTTAAATAAGAACAAAACTTAAAAAACAAACAGCCAGTCAGGGTGAATAAAAGAAATTAAGGTAATATGTAAAAAGCCTGTGTTCTTGTGTAGATATTTAAATTTTTTTCTAAAACATTTCATTACTTTGTACATTGATGGAGCCTAAAATATCTATAAGCATTGCCTGAAGTTGCCAATTAAACACTGTGTCAACTCCTGTTCTTGTAGTTAAACCACTGCCATCACCATGTACATGTTATTTCTAATTAATTCATGTCTCTCTCAACTTTGTCCTTCTTTGCCTGTCAAAAGAGTAGGCATTCAATCATCAGTCAACAGTATCTAAGTAACTCCAGGAGCAATAGATTACTTCCAGGAAAAGATAATTTAAAAAGTTACAAATTCTGGGAAAATATAATCTTGGGGAGGGGGCTTTATTTTTATAATGGTATGATGCAAAGCTGGGGGTGAATGTTGTATTGTTCAGTGTGGGGCTGGGGAGAGAGAGAGCTGGGATGTGAGAGGAAGAACTGCGGCGCAGAAGAAGAAAGAATAGGGGAGAGGACAAACCAGGTATGCTCTAACGCTCCTGAATTTTATTTAATGCCTTTAAATTTTATGGAGTTACTTGGCTTACGACAAATAGCTCATTTTATTTGGCCCTGGAAAATGGATTCAAATGCAGATAAAAAGGAATCATCTCAAATACTTTTTGGAAAGTGACTGGTTATAAATACATTTCCTTGAAATAAAAAGTGTTTTATTTGAACAACTATGAATTGGGCTGCTGCTTATATTTTGAATTAGCAGTATGTTTCATTTTCATGCATATTTCCCTCCAGATAGACATTGCTTATTTAAGTGAAGGCTAGAGCTTTACTGGCTCAAAAAAACAGCTCCTTTAAATTTACTTTGCAACTGAATTGAGTCAAGTGGGATGGAGTAAAGAAACCCTAAAGAATCTAGTCTATTCTGGAACACAAACACCACATGCCTTTCTGGACAGATACAACCAGGGGAACGATTCACAAACACGTTGTTTTTTTTCATGGCTCTATCATAAGCTTGTCCATTAAAACATAAAGAGGTTAGATGTAATATGTAACATTATCCATGTATCTGTAAGAATCTATACAGTAAAAATGAGGGGAGTGCATAAAAAAATCATAAATTAATTTAAATGAAGCTCCTACCCCCTACCCCCAAATTATATTACCCCCTAAATGATTCTCAGGAAAGAAAACAGGAACAGTTTGTTTCAGTCTCCATACTACTAATGCCATTCATAGTTCTAAACCTTCACTTAGAATTTAGGAATCATTTTCATACAGACTAGCTCTTCCTAGATTTCAATGACAATTTCAGCCTGGTAAATTTATCTTGTTAGATACCAGGAAGTCTTTTAAAACCATTTTGTTAAAACGTTCCTTATTTCAGTATAGATGGTTTATTTAAGTCCAGTTTACAATTTCTTTAAGTATTTGGTTTTTGCATTCATCAGGTAATTCCTAGAGGACATGCCTGTCCATAAGGTTTATCTAGACCCAAAACACACAAAGTCCTACAAAGATTCCTACGATTGAGGGCTTTCATTGCATATTTAGGATATATTAATGGATATGTTGAATTCCATAACAGGGTTTGGTATACAGCAACTAACCAAAATATTTTTGACTGGCCAACTATACAAATAAAATTAACCTAAAATTTTTTTCTACTTGTTTTTATCTAGTAGAAAAAAAAGAACCCAATATGTATAAATCACAATTCACTAAAAAGTCAAATGCATTATCCCCACCTGCCCCCGCCCACCACGAACAAAATCAACAGTTTCAGAAAGGACAGAGTTGTTTTATTTCTGTTAAATCAATGCCTAAAAATATTACATTTCATCAGTTTCACTTATCCTGAAAAGTCCCCAAAGGTTCCCTACCCGAAGCTGGCCATATTTTCAGTGCAAAACAGGCTGCGCACTGCTAATCTAAATCTAGATAAAACTCATGGGTTTGTCATCTGCACGATGATCTATACATCTCTATGTCTATGCAAATCAAATGCTTTTCTGCGTTCCTTTGAGCATTCCAAAGCACCCAGGGCTAAGGGAGCTTGAGGTTCTCGCAGATTCTTCCCCTGCTCCTCCTCTCCTTTCCCTCTGTGGATTTACAGTAGCCACCTAAATAATTCACACTGCCTGCTTTTCAGCCCGAATGTTCCTCGGAAGAGGCCTACAATGAGCTACTGCAGTCACCAGATGGACCCATGGATGCAGCAGGTGAGGCAGTTGGCAGGACGCCCTGTCTGATGCTGCTTGCTTCGGCACGGGCCGCCTTTCTTTCCAGGTACATTATCATCATCTGAACACTGAGCGGGCGTGCAGTTTGGGGGTGGGGTGGAAGTGGGGCACTGGCAAACCCTCTACAAGCATTCCTAGAGGAACCATAAATTACCAGCTGCCCTCATCCTCCCTGCCCTCCCACCTCCAGCAACCCCGGATTCTTTACGCTGTTGCTTTGTTAGTGGGTTTTTGAAGACTATGGTGAAGGTTTCACAGTGCCTTTTGGCCCTATGCATAAAGAAGGACGCATCTGTTTGAAAATTCCACCTCGGCTTAATAGTAAGTGAAGAAAAGAGGATTCAAGGGGATGGATACTGGAAAAGTCAGGAAAACTAGGAGGGAGAAATGTAGTCTCATAGATACTTTGCAAAAAACACAAATGAAGGGAAAACACAGGCGAGATGATTCAGCTCATGTCTGCAATGCATTTGTATCAAGGTAAGCTGCCCTTTGCATCTAGTGAGTGGAGAGAAAAACTGTATTTTTCTAGCTTTTCAGTGTTGCAGAAAATATCAGCTGTGCCCAAGTTTGAGACAGTTCTTTGTCTCATATTTCTAGTGTCATTTCCAAAAAGCGCAGCAGTTCCCTTCCAAAGTTCGTAATTCTATGGGACTGGAAGACAAAAATTGCAATGCATATCACTTGAAATTGGAAGTTTGCAACCTCATGGTGCCAAGCTATCATGAGACGATCACTCGGTAACACGTCGTATAAATTTTAATTGAGTATAAACACTTGACAAAAATTCTCCTGAGTTATTTCTGGCATATTCAGATTGGTAATGGTACCATGACACCATGATTTTAATCTTTCTATAAACTTAACTGATGCCAATATAAATCTTATTACCTAACTTCACTAATCATCTAATTATAAACATCCAAAACTGCGACAGAGAATCATTTTAATGACCTGAAGCAAACCAAGCTGTATCTTCCAAAAAATAAATAAATAAAACACTTGAATAAAATGCATTCACTGAAAAGAGGCTGCAAAGACAGAAAACTGCTTTGAATTCCATCATCGAGTCCTCAGGCAAATTGAAATCCCAGGCTTTGGGGAACAGCACTGGGTAGTTTTGCAGGACTGTTGGACAAAGACAGTAGCTGTGAGATTATCTCGAGATTAAGGGCAAGGTTTCCTTAGAAAAATTACCTTTTAATAGTCATTTACTTTGATTAGAATGAATTTACTAATGCACACCTTTCCCTCAAAGTCTAACTACACAAACCTTCTAGAGTTCAGATACATCCCCCTTCCTTTTCCTATGACCTCGGAAATATCTTTTCTTACCTGATCTTTTAAAGCATTTTCCCCCTTTCATTTCCAGTCTAAGAAACAAACCACACACAAGTCATTTAGAGCATTTTAAGATGTAATGGCAACTTTCGGGATCAAATCTTCAAAGGCTTCACAAGGAAGCAGGCAGGACCAGACTTGACTGCTCTAAGACCCCCAATCACACTTTTGCAATATTTAGCATCTAAATGTACCATTTCTAATTGTGTTCTTGGGGGCTAACTTCCTGTCAGCTCTAGAAGGCCCAAATCAGAAAATCAGAATGGAAGCTCCACCTTGCTTAAGTTTTATATAAAACCTCTGCTACCTAAATTCCTGAAATCATTTTCTGAAGATTGGCCCAAGTATAAATTGAAAACTTAAGTATATAAAGTCCCATTTTAGAGTGTTTTTTTAATGCACTCAAGATCATTTTATATTTTTATCATTTATTTCAGGATCTTCGTGCCCAGGACAGGGCCTGCACATAGTCAAATATTTTGGAATGAATGATCAAGAAAATGCAGTTTAATGCACTAAATATTGATTACTTTAATGATTTAAAAAATTGCAAAGGAATGCATGTAATCATTTTGATGCAACGTGAGAAGTTACTATAAGTAATCAATTGGATGCCAGAGAGTTGGTTATAAAAAATTCACTTCAAAAATCAATTTTAAACTGGTATCTTCTAAACTTGATTTCATTAACTCTCATTAAGCTATTTGCCCACAACCTAATTAATGTACATAACCAAAGGTACTTAATAATACTAAACAGAAGGGACTGGACATTTCTTAGAAACACATTAAAAGGCAAATGGTAATAAGGTAACAGATAGTAACTGTAAAATTAAATATAATATTTAGCATTTATATATTTTATAATGATGTAGATGTGTGTTCAGATTGCCACAGTTAAACTGGCAGGCAAGATTACTTCTAAAATAAAAGTAGTAGCAAAGTCTCAGCTAAAAAATAACTGCCATTTAAAAAATTAAAGAAGAGTAAGTATAGCAAAGGGTGAAGGAATGAGTGGTTAATTACAGTTTAAACCCTGGATATAAAAGACAATACGGTAATGTATGGTATAAGATGCTGCTGAAAATGAATGATAATTAAAATTTTGATTTCTGACATTGCAAAATTATTCTTTTAGAAAGTCTATATGATATTCTCAAACAGATCCACCTTATATAAATATCTATATTTGAATATACTTTTGGAGTATCAGAAATTAGTGTCATACTATTATATACATATGCAAAAAACTCTACATTTGCTTTGCCTGTGTTTAAAGAAGAGTTAGTATCTGTGTGTGTCTGTATTTGTGTGTATGTGTGTGTGTGTCTGTGTGTGTGTGTAATACAATTTCTGTAACTGATTTAATTGTTATTTCCTTTATTTCAGATGCCTTTCTGGATGTGACTATCTTAAAGTTGCAAAATGCAAGTTAGTCTAAACCTAATAGAGAAAGCATAGATATCTAAATTTTAGCCTGATATACAGTATATACTAGAATTAGCATAATTTAAAGAAAAACATATATTTATAGGCGACCTTTCTCTTTCCTAAACGAAATATCGATAATGTGATTCAAATGCCATAAATTCAATGCAATGCCCAACTGGTTAAATTCATGCAGTCCCCTATGTTAACTATGATCTTTTTTTTGCCAGCTTTCTTGCCACTATGTAGGTAGTGCTGACTGAAAAAAAAAAAAAAAATTGGGGGCGTCGTGGTTATAATCTCTAATGAAATTACTTATTTTATTTATTTGTGGGTTACCTACCTAGGTGAAAGTATACATTCAGTCACATAATTAAACACAAAAAAATCTTAGAATAAACCAACCAACAATATTCTTAAGAGGTGGGAAATACAGCACCCTGAATGACTATTGACTTTAAATTTGAAGTCAAGACAGTATGTTTGCAAAATTCACCTGTAATCCTGGTTCAAGATTTCCCCAGACCACTTTTGCTCTGCTTTGTTTTTCCTCTCTGAAAGTCTGAGAAGAAGTGTCGGCATAAGTTTCGCGTTTACAGTTTAAAAACAGAGAGAGAGAGAGAGAGAGAGAGAGAGAGAGAGAGAGAGAGAATGAGCACAGATCCCTAGCACGCCTCCTGGGCACCTAAACAGAAGTATTTGCATAGCCCTTGAACACTGTTTAGCAAACAAAGAGTGGACAGGACCAGAGTGGCTTCTATCTTCCAGTCCTGCCGTCCTTTTTCAAAGCAAGGCAGGGGTTCTGTTTTTAGTCCACACTCTGGTTCAGCGTTAATCCTGTTTTATGTTGTTCACACCTGCCGCTGACTAGCAGCCTGCTGATGGGTCGGGGCTCACGCTGCTCAGACAAATCCCACTAAACTGAGAAGCCGGACAAAAGCTACCGGACAGAGCTGGAAACAAAGCCTGATCAGGGTCATGAATACAGGAGAAGCAGACCCCACCAAAATCTCTCCTCTCATTTGCAGACAAGCCTCCAATGTCCCAAATTTCCCACCCAACAGTAAATGCAACCAACTGGTCTTTTTTGAAAGCCTGAACCCCACTGGCTTATTTATATTCCTTGGCTTTTTATGTCTTTTGGTAAAATGAATGCCAATATAGTAAAAAAAAAAAAAAAAGAAAAGAAAAGAAAAAGGAAAAAAGAAAAAAAGGTTGCTAGAATCAGATGTACATGCTAGCCACTCTTTGTGTCCTTACCAAAAGAATCTGTATGTGAAACAAACCTCATTGTTAATTTAAAATATCCTATAGCTCACCTCTCTAGTCATAGAATTCTACATCCAAAATGAACAGGGATGGAAAATATATATTCTGCCATCAGTGGCCACCGGGTGACCAAGACAGTGACTTGTATGCTAAGACGGCTCTGCCCCCTCCCCATCCTGCACTGCATGTGCCTAATAGCACACATCAAAAGGAATGAATTCTTTTTTGATCTTAGTACCAGCGATAAATCAAATTCAGTGACACAGACAGGGGGGAAATGCACCACTAAGGGAAAACTCCAAGACTGACAGTGGGACCAGTCGGAGGCATTCGCTCCACCAAGTTCCAGTAAACGACGCCCACCCTCCCTCTCTCGGAAACAAGATGTAAGCTGTCATATGCTTACCCAGAGCGAGAAAAACTTACCCGGTCCTGATGCGACCCTAAGTCAAGATGAACTTTCTGCTGACATTTCCAGCAGTGGCCCCGGAGCCCCTCCCTCCCACCTAAAGAGTCAATCTCCTTCCTTTCTTGGAGCCGGATTCTTCCCACTGGTGGGCACCGAGAGCTCCTACTGGCCAGCACAGCGTGGCTCCAAGAGGAGCTGCACATCTGGGGGGTCAAATGAAGACTCTGGGATCATTTTATTACATCTCCTGAAGCACCTTTCCTGCCCGCACACAGCCAATAAAGCATCATGGGCTCCACTGCCGACACTCGGGGAGCTGCACATCTGCCTAACCCACAACGGTGCATAAATTTAATGGAGCACAGTTTTAATACTTCTCTGGGGGGGAAGCACGCAAAGCGCTAACTAGCCAACTAACGTTCTGTTAATGAATGGATGTGGGGATGCCATAGTTGAGGTGTTGGCATCTTCTTCCCAAATCGCTTTCCAACTATTTACCCTGAGCAACGTGCTGTTTTGGAGGGTCAGTCCTCGCGAAGCCTAACTCACTTGTGTGTGCCATACTCTTCCTCGGCAGGTGAGAAATTTACAGGGCTGCTCAGAAGCAGCTTGGTTACCACACGTGAGAAGCCAGATAAACACACACTTTTTCAGTGTGTGTAAGACTGTGTTCTTGGGAACTCTCTGCTGGCGTTAAAGAAAAGAGTCGTCATCAAAAAATGATACTGTAATATACTTGCTATGATTGCAGACAGAATTCATGTGTCTTTCATGATCGGACACAGCCCATCCTAAAATTAAAAATATAGTTTTTGCTTTCAATTTGTTTATGGGATATGGACAGTCTAGGAATAAATTCAATTATTATGTGGAATCACACAAAATTGCTGATATTTGACCATTCCTTGACCTAGAAAAATGGCCATTTCATGGGGTTCAACCTAATTTAATTAGAATACTAGTATCTCACTTTCATGCAAAAAGGCCTGAAGTTTTGTCGGGGAATTTCATAACTCCAAACTTGACTTTCCTCCTCATGTTCCCTCAGAAAGCCACCTCAGATTCATTTTGGGTTTTTTTTAAACCCACTATCAAAATGAGAAAATTTATCGAAGTATATTTCAAGACTTGAACCTGTTAAGATTTGGGGTACGCAAGCCCTGGCTGTCAAAATTTCACTGAGAATCAAGTTTTGCACGTTAGACCATCCACTCATTCAGTGGAGTGTTCTCTCTAAGGCTTGCCTTTTTGAGAAGCAACTTGGTAATCCCATATGACAAAAGAGTAAATGCTTCATCCCAAGGGCCAAGACTACACGTTGATGGAATAGGATGGAAGATCTCATCCTTGAGGTCCTTCGCTAAAGGACTTGAATCATGGATGATCTTTTCTTCCCCCAGCGACTTTGTAAGTTTGCTCAGGACAGAAAGATTTCAGTGTATCAGCAGCAGTAGCAGCTCTCAGATCAGAGGATATTTAATGTTTTGCATGTAGTATTGGCGATGGGATGAATACCCTCCGATAAGACGGGGAAAAAAGGAGCCTCGGGTGTGCAATTGATCAAGGTGTGCTACCTGCCGCGGCCTCCCAGTGCAGCTCCTAAGTTTGCCCACTTCTGAAGAAAGTGAAGACCACCTTAGTTGGAGGATAGTGCTTTCCTCGGGCAGGAATTTTCATTTCAGTTTGAATCTTAAACCATTACATTGCCAGTGATGCACTTTTATGTTGACAATTGACATCTTCGTAAAAGAATGAAACCTTCTGAGCGACAGCTCAAAAGCATGAAGGTTGCCTGCAGTAAGTACATAAATTATTTTACATCTAAATGGAGCCCAGTTGTTTGGAGTTAAAATTTAATAAACCTTAAATGGATGACCTTTCTTGCACAGAAAGGCCCAGAGTTGCAAAAACGAACTTTCCATTGAAATATAGTTTAAGGAACTAGTGCTGAACAAAGGGCTAGTTAAAGCTGAATGCTTTGTCAATTTATCAGCTTGTGAACATTCTGTTCCTGGATTCCCCACCGCTGCTGGATGTATAGAACGGTGGTGCCTTGCTTAATCGAATACTATTGATTCGAGTGTGTCACAGTGATCTCATGGAGAGTAATCAATAGTAATCCAAAATCAATCAATCTGCTCTTGCACTATCATTTATCAAATCTGAATACACCAAATTATTTGTAGGCATCAAATTACAAAGAAGAGAAAAGGGGAAAGCCAGGGAAAGTTCATGGTTTATACTGAAGCGCAAAACCAGTATCTCTCTTTTTTAAGGGGAGGTGCTTTAAAATGGACAACTATTTGGCCAAATGCATTTATCTTCTCATTAACCTATCCTAAATTTATACTGAATCTCATTCCATTTCTGGGGAAAAAAAGTAAGATTTCTTGTATAGAAGAGTTGGCTGCTTCAGCACAAGTGATAGAAACGTAAAGATGCCCCAACTTACATAGTAGGTCACACCAGCATTTTCCACGTCTGATAAGCTAAGTTTCAAATGCCTGTCACCCATCTGCTGGTAAACAAGGAGACTCGATTGGCACAGGACATAACTGCATCTTCGAACATCAGAAATGATGGTTAATGGAATTGGAGTGGAAAAAGAAATACTTAATTTCTCCAGAGAACGTACACATAGATGCACCTGCTTATCAGAGAAGCTGCTGTTGACGCTGAGGGTTCCTTTATCAACAGATTCACCTGTAATTTCGTCCAGGTAATAAATCCTTCTATTCATTATAGCACACTCAAAAGCACCCCTACTATTTAACTTGAAGGAAAAAAGGCACAGAGTGTCTAAAACATTTACTTTCGCTAATGTAAAAGTGTTGGCATTTTACTTCATTCCCGATAAGCTGGTGCCAGTAGAAGTGATTATCCTTTTCTTATTCAAAGCCTATCAGCATTTCGAAAAGCTCTCTCCATCTTATCAGGTGTATGAACAGCACAGTTACTGAAAACAGTTTCTACGGCTCCTCTCTCTTTCTGCCAAGCTATCTGATAAACCCCCAACTAACTAACTGTATTTACACACAATCAAACAGAAGCTGTATCTTCCGCGCGCTGTGGCCAGATTCCAGTTTGCCATAGGTTTTTCTGCTGTGACATTAACTTGACAAAAATGTCAGTAGCAGTACCCCAAACTGACAACAATCAAGAAAACACTATAAAAGCACTCAACTAGAATGCACGACAAACAGAGACGAAAGAAAAACAAATATGAAAAGTTGAAGGCAATCTCTTTGGAATTCGGGGTGGGTTGGGGGAATAAAGTGTACTGTGTATGCAAATCGGCATGAATATCATGCACTTACCTTTCACTAAAGTAAATGATCCTTTAGCAAAACAGATAAATAGAAAAACGGCAATTTTAAAAGAAAACGCTGCTGGGATGGAGGGGGTTCAGGAAAGTTTTTAAGAACTGAACGGGCACTTCCTCATATTTCAGGTTATTTCAGTGTGGGGCAGAGAGGTTCTATAACGTAAGCAAAGTAAGACAACAGACAGTATCACCGAACTTACCCCATACACTGAAGACAAGACAGAAAGCAAGGCTGTAACATATGGTGACCACATTCTCAGGATAGATTTTCCAATCATTAAAACCCTCATAAATGCTCTAGACATTAAAGTTTTGTTCACTATAAGGAAATTAAAAAATACAAAAATACAATTTGAGTGTTCAACCTCATCATTTTTCTCATTCTTCAGATTTAACCAACTGAACAGTTCCATATAAAGGTATGAAAAAAGAATCACCCTCCAGACTAACATAAGTGGATGATCTGCTCTCCATTTCTATCTGGTACAAAATGCTTACCCTAGTTCATGGTTCATACAAATTGAGAGACATCCCTAATCGTTTCTGGGTAGCTCTTTGGAGCATGAAAGACAACAGTGATATTTCTCGAACATAAGAGAAATATGAACTTTACCTCAACAACTGAATAATAAATTCCTGACCCTAGGAAAGAATCTCTGGCTTGGGCTTCTGTGCATAAATTGCACATTTGTTCCTCACCTCCCTTTGCTGAATGGCTAGGAGAGAACAGAAAAAGGCAGCCACACGCTCCCACCTGAGCCCAACTCCTGATTCTGTCTAGACTCCAAGAACAGAATGAGCCTTTCCTTAGATGAGGAGGGCAATAAGATGAATTAGCCAAGTGTGCAGTTCAGTACAATTCAGCTGATGGTTGCCTTTCCATCTGTGACACTATGATCCCATGACTGATGAGGCAGGTCTCATTTAAGTCTGTGGATAAAAGGGATGCTTCTGTCATTTCATAGGACCCAGAACCAACTGTATACAATCACTTTCTCATATACCTCTTTCCCTTTCTTTGGCCATGAATAGTTGGTTATGGGTATGATATTCTTCCTCAAAATATCTGATCTGTTTTAATAGATTAATGGCTGTGAAGAAAGCATTGTTAGAGTATTCTTTCATTTATGGAAAAATGAATACAATTTAACATGGCCATCTTACGTTTTTGGAGAAGTGAAAGTACTACAATAATTTGGAATTATGGAGGGCAAAGGGCCATTGATTGAACAACCTCACATTAGAATTTTTCTCTTAAGTATCTTAGTCTGTATAATTTTTTATATGACTCACTACTTTTGCTCACTCTGAACATAATTTTAGATACTTTCAAAGCAAAAGAAATTCTTATAAGTATAAACTGTAACAACATTTTAGCTGCCTTGAAAAGGACACCTTTTCAAACATTTTTACTCATATTGTATTAAAAAGAAAGTAAATGTATTTATTTAACGAGTCCTTTGTTTAAATTCTCAAAAACATTTTCAATGAGTAAAATCTTCCTAGAGCAGATGAAAAAGGAATTATCACATACAAAGATACCATCCAGATCATGGAAGAGAAAAAAAGAATTCAGTATGCTTCTGCCTATTTTCTGTGCCTAAGTTCTTGATTTACTTTTTTAAATTTCTTTTTTTTTTTTTTTTTTTTTTTTTGCCTATTGAATAAGCCAGATAAAAAGAAAGAACAAGATTTTTTTTTTTTTCTTTCTCAGAAAATGTATGCAAAGTGCAACAAAGAAGAAATGTCCCTTGTTTCCAGCGGACTGGCAAGGCTGCTGCTTCTGACTCTCCACTTGTTAAAGTCTTTATATACATCACACATAAGAGCAACTGAGGCTCCCCACTTCAGACTTTTTAAAAAAGTAAATCCCATTATTATCCCATTACTTCCAAGACAGTAAAAAGATGTGAACAAGCTTCAGTTATACTCTTTTTTTTTTTTTTTAACAAAACTCATTATCGTCTACGCTTTCTGTATTCCCACAGTTAGAGTTTTAAAGAGAAGTAAGCAAACACGCTGGTTTTCACTGCACTTCTACTAGCCATCAATCTCTAATACAATATGAGAATTTATTGGGTAGCTTCCCTTTTATTTAGTACCATCTTAAGCAACTCTTTGCGGAGGTGTACGAGGAAGCAAAGTTAAATTGATATGTCTGTGATATGCCTGACAGCCCTTAGTATGGCTAATATTAATTTGTTTTCTTTGGCTAGGTAACTGCTGCCAAGGCATATTATACATAACGTGTACTTCCAATCAAAATGATGAAAAGTATATATGCAATTTTGTTTCACTCAAAGCAAGAGGAGAAGGCACAGAGGAATGTATATGACAGAGACTGCCTTTGATAATCAAAATATAAATTTGCTTCCAAGTTCATTTTTTACAATGTAATCTGATCTTAGGTAGGCTCTCCATGAGTTGAACACTCTAAACAACTCTTTTAATAGATTTTAAATGCCAAAAGCCAGTGTTTTTATTTATTATATTGTGTGAAAGAATTCCATATAGCCAGAGGCTGCATTTCTAACGGCTAGTGTTGCATGCTACGTATTTATATTCAAATGCACATATAGATCCATGCCAGTATATTGAAATGGACTTTAATTGGCCCGTGAGAAGCCAATTTATTTAAAACTGTACTTTTTCTTTTATTGCTTTGCCTTAGTGAGTTATCTTCCAAATATACATGCATTGCCATCAATTAAAATGGCAAAATATTTGAAAAATCAAAACATAAAAAGCAAGTTCCCTCCAAACATTCAAAAAAATTTTTTGAAAATTAGAAGGGGGAATGCAATAGTACACATACACAGCATACACACAATCTAAACCTTCTCAATCTGATGGTTTTGTATAATTGATTAGAAAATACATTTGGAAAATACTGAGAAATAGTGTCCAAATCAGAGAAGAAGAAACATCTGGCACTTCTGTAAAGAAAAACATAGAGAGGAAGGATGTGCTTGTTATAATTGAACAGAAATTATTCTTATTAGCTAGGTTTCCCAGACTTCGAAAGTATAAGTCTAAAATGAACTTGAAACAAGAATAAGATGCCAGGTAAATCCTTCAAAAGGCAGAAGGCTGTCACTTGACACCCTCAGATAATAAAGGAGCTAACTTTCAGCAGACGGATTGGCATAAAGAAACAGCAGGATTTTTTTAAAAACGAGAAACATAAAAATTGTTAAAGTACTCTACAAACAAATAAAGTAGGAAATGAATCTAGGACTTTAAACAAAATATGAATTAGAACAAGAATTTGAATAGAAAGAGCATTTGGATAAGTGGTTTCTCTCAACACTCATTCAGATTCACTGAGCAAAATCACAGACCTTTAAACTTACCTCTTAGAATAAAATTCAGAAATTCAGAAATCTATGATGTACTTTATATGGATATAATACTTATTAATTTTCTTTATGTGCTTTTAGCAAAAACAAAAAGAAAATGACATTTACGTAGTGAGGATAAGTGAAATTTATATTTTGCATTTATTTAAAAGCTATCATGTTTACATTTAGATATATTTGTCAGGCCCAACTGTATAAGAAAACAGTGTAGCCAAGAGCTAATTCGAAACTGTTTCTTGGATATGGGCCCAAACCATTAAATTATGTATTTAGTACTAGTGGCTTATTTCCTATTTTACAAATTATTTATGATTTCTAGAGATTGAATTTTAAACTGATAATAATTAACAATTTATAAAATCAGAAACAAATTAATGTATTAGGTGACCTGTTACCTGTCTGTTCCACAGTAGTTAAACCAATTTAGTTGAAAATCAGACTTGGTAAATACCTGAAATACTAATTCCAGGTTAAAATTATGCCTGGCAAATTTAACTGGACACTAACTGATTAGAAAAATACTTGAGATCCACTTTATTATATAAATATACATGATCACTCTCACAGCATACCTATATTCTACATACATACCTCTTCCCGTGTATATATACGTATTTCACATGCATACTATACATGCACACAAAGGCACACACGTGTGTGTGGTATATTCTACTGACTGCTTTGGATTTTAAAGTAGCGTATGTGTATCTTTATTTATAATGGTATAGACCATGGGCATCTGTATACACATGGCTATGAAAACAATAATCAACAGCAAAACACACAAAATGCAGTAAGAAAAAATGTCAAGCAGCAGAGATGCTGGATGTCATCCCTGGACTATCAAATACACACATAAGTATGATTGGAGAAAGAGAACCTAAATATTTCACTGTCAGAGAATGTAGAAAACAGCAATTCATTTCTATCTCATGTGCTTTAGGACAATGACAATTTAATACAAGGCCAGTGGATGTAAAAGAGATAAAAACTGAACAAACTGGGCCAGGGTAATCAAAGATTTTCTCCAGAGAGCTGACTAGGGCCGGAGCTCATATGCACTTATACCAGATCAACACTGTATTGTTTCTTTCTTCCATGAATTTGCTATGAAGCAAAATTCAGAGCATAGCTTATCTGCTGCAATGACTTTAAAGTTCTAGTGAGATGCTGTCCTCTTATTTCAAAATGCTTGATAGGTGATTCTCAAAAGTTTATTTGATATTAATTGGTGTCATAGAAATCACGGCTATCAATTGCCACTTGTATGACAAAGTATCGACCATAAGCACAGATTTTAATTTATTTTATGAAATAATATAAGCAAAACATTGAGTGCTGAAGAGCACTTTAGAAGTCAAACAAAGAAATACTTTGTTTAGTCACTAGGCTAAAACAAATGTTGAGGAATTTTTCACAAGTGATACAGACTTGAGGTTCGGCATTATGCCTACCTTCCCAAAGAACGGCCTCTTCTTTGTCTGCAGTTCTTGCAAGAGTGAGGTATTGTGAAAATATTGTTAAACAGACTCATAGAGAAGTTACCTGCCCCCTTTGATGAATAGCACCACGGACCTAAAATTAATTGCAAAAGTATGGCCCCGGCTAATGAGATGGTCCTTATCTTTTTTCAGCACAAGAAGCACAAGTATATTTCTGCTGGCTCGATATTTTACAAAAATGCCTAAAGTATTCTTAACTCAGTAGAAATCTGATTAAAAGACTTCAAAGGCACAAAATAACATAAATTCTAAGATCTGGAAAATTTGAAGTTAAAACTAATTTCCTGCATTATTTTCCTTTTAAACCTTTATTTTCTTTTTTGCTTTGAAAAGAAGAGCAGCAAAAAAATCTTTTCTCTGGCTTCTATTAGCATTTTTTTTAAAGCTGAATTACAATACCATTCCTTAGAAGATGGCCAATATACATCCCAGGTCAGATTAAATCAAATAAATATATCAAAGGCCATCAATTTAGAATTAAAAAAAAGAAAAAAGAACAATGATACCGTATTGGGGGGAAAACACTGGAAAAATGATCATCCATGCAAGAGAATTAATGGATATTCACAAGGGCTTTGCTAATAACATGGGTTAATTACCGCTGCAACACACTAGGCTCAGTAAATAAAGCAGCAGTGCCATAAACACATGAAGATGAGAAACCCATCACTATAAGAACCAGCCAACATCATCACCCTTGCCTCTGACCAGGAAATGGGAAGCTGTTTTCCAGCCCTTTCTGTAAAAGGAGGATTTCTAAACTTACCACCCAATCTGTACAGGGTAATACATAAATACACTGACACAAAGGGCTAGTGAAGCATGGGGGTGCCCAGCACTTACTCACCACTCCCATCCAACATTGATTCCATTAACTCAGAACACTTTTTTTGCTTACTCCAAGGAGAAAAATCATACGTTACATAATCCACACTGTCTGGCTATTTTGACTATATATAGTTTGGGATATGTACAGTAGTTATTTAATTTTTAGAGAAATAGAATTAATCTGTTCACTTTAGTGATGTGATGGGCAAGGTTACGAGACTCTACAGCTTAGGAACATTCACCCCTAAGTGCAGCTGGTTGTCACTTCCAGCAATTCACAAAGAAATCATCTGAAAACCCCTACCTTTAAGGCTGCAGGTGTTTTCAACAGATTTACGGAGAAGAAACAGGAAGGAAAAGTAATATGAGCTCCAAGTCTGGAGTTTAAGGATTCCTTCTTAGAAAAATAAACTTAAAAGACTCTGTTCATAGTTCTCAAATAAAATCACATCTAAAGTGACGTAGGCAAGCTCCCATCTTTTTAAAAAAATTGCATCCACTCTGGTTTAGGCTTTTTGTCGTTGTTGTCATTGCATACATTTTTCCTTCCTGCCTATTTTTATCCCATGTATTTTGACATGATAGTATTACTTTTGGATAGTTGTATTTCAATTTACTTTTAGCTTTTAGCAGGGAGAGATGAGGCAGAGAAAAGAAGCAAAACCCTGAAAAAGAAAGAGCAAACCTTACAAAATAAAACTTGCATAGCTCCAAACAGGAATCTTAAAACACAAATCTGTTTAATTTTGGATGTCTGGCTTTCCATGATCAGGCTGAAATTTACTGAACTGTTCCCTCCTCGCCTTGCCTGTTTTGGAGTGTTTCAATTGCCTTTCCTTCTTCCAGCAGCTGTGACAACTGTTAAAACAGTCAGTAAAATTAAGTCCGCTCTATAATCCTGTAGTCAATGTTACATTTTAATCAGAGGTTGAAAGGGAAGCATGTGACGAGCACACTCATTTAGAATGATTAGACTGACACATATGTCAAAATGAGCAGATATATTATTTTCATCTATTTATGCTATCAGTTATTACTGCTATTAAATGTGAAACAAGCTTTCAAGTATTATTCTCTTTAATGTGTTAGCACATTTCCTAAAATAAAAAATACATAGTTATAGGTTAACATTTTAGGCTCTCCTAATGGTGGTCAATAAATTGCACGAATCTTTTTAACAGCTTCCAAAGCAGAAATTGTCCAATATTCTCCTCTGACACTGCATAACTCTGGTTTCATTTCAATGTATACTCACACGTGATGGGGTTTAACCCAGCACATTTACTATGAATATTAATAGCATGTATAAATTCTGTGGTTTATTAATTGAGACAGAGAGGCAGATGCGTTACTAAGCATGAGATCTTTCTGTCTGTCCGGTGAACCACGTAACCATCAGAACTGCATCCAAACAATAAATCTGTATTTTTTAAAGATGACTTTTAATTGAGCCAAAAAGAAAGCTAGTTTGAATCTTGCGCCAAAGCCAAAAAGACATGTGTCCTGATTTCATTTAAATGCGTCTGCTTTAAGAGGCTTATCTAAACTAATTATTCAAATTAGCTATAAGAAGTTAAATTCAAGGAAACTACAAAGAAGCCTGGGGGTGGGGGTGGGGGGGTTAAAGTTTGTTTTGTTTATTTATTTATGAGAGAAAGTTCCAAATTGGGTGAGCTTGGATAATGCATTCTTCCTGACATGAAGACATATGAAATTCTCCAGCGGGACAGCCTCCGGCGCGCTCACCTTCAAACTTCACTTGAGTGGGCAGTCCTACCTTTGTTTAATTTTCATTTTTATTTTCACACAACTTAAGGTTGTTTCTTCCTTGGAGTGTTTTCTACTGACGCAAGCACTGCCTTCCAACCTTTCAGTTCTTCCTAAATCCATCCCTCGACTAATATCCCTTGCGTGAGTGTGTATGTGTGCAAGCATGCATACATACACACGCACACACACTCACACTCACACGCATGAGGAGCCACTGAGACTGCAAGTCACTTTTCATCTCTTGCTTAATTACAAACCAAGGCAATATGCAGTCACTAAGGACCGCTAGTGGACATCTACCTATAATGCACGACCTTCTCCTCTGGAGAGTTTTATATTTTCTTCACTGTCTATAGAGAGAAACGTTTGCCAAGAGCACTCTTTTCAGAATTATAACGGTTGGTATTACTGTAATGGGAAAGCAAAGCCATACAACTGACTCAACAGAAAGAGGAACCAGTGACAGCTCCCGTGATAAACTAATATTTCAACGGTGGGTTGAAATTAAGTTTATGACCCAATCATTTACACAAGAATGCCTAATTTACTCCTTTTACCCCCTACTCACATGTCCCCCACCTTGAGCGATCCAAATATGTATATTTCCATGTGCATAAAGATATTAATAAGTACCAATTAAACTGCATCTAAGGACAAAAGTACTTTTCTGCATTTTCTGGACACGATACATGAAACAAATCCACAGTCTCAGCATTGTCTATTCAAGGGGAAATTTAGAAAGTCACTACTGCTTCTTCTTTAGTTTTTTTTTCCTCCCCTTAAATATTTATAATGTGTGAAAATCTCATGTTACTTAATGGACTGATTTGTCAGTTAAGTGCTGACTTAATGCTAACCATGCAAATAACATTATTCTAGCCCCCAGATTGCACAGGGCTAGTTTTTAAATTGTTCTCTGAAGGAGAATTAGTAAATGTGCAATTCTGCCTCTAACTCTGCGCGGTAAGAAATGACAGGGAGCTGAAAATATCTGTCAAACTGCAAATACATAAGAGGCACTCAATAGTATAAATCAGTTTCAATCCTGTATTTTAAAACATTTTTCCTTGGGAAAATGGGTCCTAGTAAAAGATGCATTTTAACAGTTCACTAAGCATTTGTGCCAAGTGCCTATTCTTAGCACCTGAATAAGAAGTGACTGTCACCCAGCTGTTTTACTGACAGTCACTGAGCTTTGCCTCAAAGGTAACATTGTAGTCAGAGAACAATTCTCGACTTACTGAATTAGGAGATCACCCTCAACACAAAAGGCACAAGACAGACACAAACAAGCGCTCGAGCGCACGACACATACCCAGGGCATTACCTGAATCCGTGCGCCAAGATCCATTCCGTTCACCCCACACTCTCACCCCCAGGACGAGTTTTAAAAAGGAAAGAAAAAGGTACCTACTCTTCCTCGTAGTGCAGGGAAAAAGATTCAGGAAGGCAAAGTTCTACCGAATCCATGTGCGACCGGCAACCATTATTTGCGCACCCCCGCTATAAATCAAAGTTTCCTTGACAGAGCAGAGCGCAATTAACACAAATGTTCTCCTGGTGACAAGCCTATAGGCACAGCCAGTTGGGACCAGAGCTCTCACACTCTCCTAATCAAGGACTTAAAGCCCCGATTGGAGCTTATTAATATGAAGTAGAGCTTAACATATGCAGTCCCACCGGCCCAGGCGCGCAGCCGATTGGGGGGTCTCCGCCCAATCAGGACGGAGGCGACTGGAGGCTGCGAGGAGCCGCGGAACCGGGCAGGTACTGAGGGTGCAGAGACGCGAAGGGGCTGGGAACGGAGCGGGAGAGAAAAAGAGAGCGAGGACCAGAGACCGAAACGCTGCCCGTAGATACTGGGCTCTGCCTTTTCTTTCTTTCTTTTTTTTTTCTTATATTTTTTTCTCCCTCCCTCCCCCCCCCCCCCCCCCCCGCCTGGGAAGCGAGAAAAGAAACCTAACTAATTTAACCCTCTAGGCACTAGAGGGATGTGTGTTGGGTTTCTCACCTAAGATCTCTTTTGCCTCGCACAGAAGAACTCACGCAGACTCTCAGTTAATTTGGGAAAGGATTCTGCGGAAGGTAGAGAATGAAGTTTGTCCTGCCGTAGTCTGTGTTTTATTCCACGGGAGGGGGCTCCTTCTTATTTAGTGCTGTACTTTCTCATGGATCCGTCACCATGTCGTTGCCTGTTTCCCTGATCTCTACTGGGCATTAAAAAAAAAAAAAAAAAAAATCCAAGACATGCTTTCTAAATTGTTCGGGCATGTGAAGTGGGATCGTCATCTTTGAGGTGGAATGCAGTTTTACACAACTACAGAAGAGGAAAGCGTGCCTCAATGCAATTTGCGAGAATGGCTACGTAAATTCTATGTGTAAACATTTCTTTACCTGCTTCTATCTCTCTACCTATAGATATACAATGCATAGCTTTTCAAAACAAAGGTAAACAACTGCAGAACAAATTGGCTGCTCCAGTTTCAGGGGTGGGACACTGAGGGCCGTAGGGTAAGTAGTACATTGAAACCATCTCAATGCATTTTGACAAAATAAAGACTGCTTTTTTTTTTTTTTTTTGTGGGGAGAACATTACTAAGTGGTGCACTAAAAGTGTTCTTAATCATATACTTATTTCAAGGTAAGCTTCCAAACTGGGAGACATATACAGGTATATATGATTTTTACCCAAAAACGTCAGCTTTCAAATAAAATGCAGTTTATATAATTATAACATATAACACACGCTGTTACATATAACACACGCTGAATGCTTTAAAAAATCAACCCAGAAACATTTTGTAAATCATCACACAGTCTGGTCATTATAAGGACTAGTTTCAAACAGAAGTGCTTTTTAAAGAAAAAAGAATATAAGAGAAGGGTCTTTTTTCTCCAACAGTGTATAAGCCTGTTTTTAGTTTCCATATAACAAAGAATTTTCTTAAGTCCTATTTTTAAATACAGGATTTTTTATACTAGCAAATGTACAATGGAATAGCTACCAGCTATTTATAGCAAAGAGATAACTGCTACCTTATGACCCGAAATTTTGATATAATTCAGCTCTACTGCATATTAGTCCTACATGATATAAATAGTATAATCTTTGAGATCAAAATAAATTAGTTGAGATATCCAATCTGTGTTAAATTTACTAGATCAGAACTCAACTCAGTCTTTCAGCCTTTCAAATGTTCTAGGCCTTTAAAAAACAAAACACTAAACTAGAACAGCCACATTAACATTCAGAATATAAAAATGACAGATATGATTTGGTCCCCCCAACAGAAGAAAGCAATTTCCCTGCCATGTATTTAGCCATATCTAAGATATGGGCCTGATGCCTTTTATTTGTGGTCTAAATGCATACAAGTTTCTAGTGGAGAACTCACATAGCAAAAACTGTGCCTAAGAACACTGTACAAAAGCAGGTAGTAAAAGCTTAATTACCAGTAGCATTATGCTGTCTATATTGTTAAATGTGAACTCAGCAATTAAGATGTAAATTTGGTTGTGAGCAGTGAATTAAAAGAGCTTTGAGATGTAGAAAATCCAAGCATTCTGCAGACACCTCGGAAGGAAAAAAGAGATTTGTCTATTCAATTGAAAATGAGACATGTAATCATTCTATAATTTAAAAAAAATAAATAAAAAGGCATTTGAAAAAGAAGCATGATTTTTCTAAAATACAATAAAAGAAGTAGGGAAATATTGCTTCACAAAGACAGAAAAACATCTTTGGTTCAAAGATTCCTACCTTGATTTGTGAATAAACTAAAATTCTCAGGGCAATTAATAAATCCATATACAGCAAATAAAAGTTTCATTCTTATTTTGTCCAGGGACATTAAAAAAAAATAAAAATTATTGAATGTACTCAATGGATCTTAATGTACTCAGCACATTCAGATCTTGTACCTGTGCAGAATACTGTACTCTATTCAGTTTCTTTCCATTATCATCCTGTGACAGAACCTGCTTATTACTCCTTTGAAATGGCCTTTTAAAGACAAGATTTGTAGTCAGTTATTTACCGATGGACGTTAAGTCACCACGTTTCATGAGAGTTATCTTTTATTTCCCAGAATTTTCGTATTTTTCGTAGGGTACTTATTTGACCCATTATGAACCATTTGACTGTGTTGGTATCTATTTTTAAACATATTTAGACTCATATTCATGTGTAAGTCTTTTTTCTGTGCTCAGAGATCCATGTACAAACATACACGGTGTGATCCCCACAGATCTTTCGCTAACCGTATTTCATCTATGCAAGGTGCAATGTCCATTGAACTAGCTGCTTTCTGAATGACCAAAAATGCACTAGGTTTGTAGAGCTGGTCTATTTTCCCTCGGGATCAATGTGTCACCTCTACAAGTCAAGGACCTAAGATTACACCTACTGTCTTGAATCCAGTTTAACCAATTTAAACTAATATCTACTGCACTAAACTTGTGAGACAGCTTCCAGATTAGTTTATAAACACACAGCATAGTCATCTCAAGAATCTTCCCTAGTCACAGAGCTTTTTTCACCTTGAAGGAGGAAAGAGTGGATAATCACAGGAAATAAACACACCATGTGCAATATTGAGCATAAGCCTTTAAGAATCTCAACTACAAAGGATTTGGGGGGAAAAAAAAAAAGCGAAACAAGTGAACAGATAAACAGCCTAGAATAAACACTTTTGCCCACCAGTCTATACACTTCACAATCTTACCACAAGGAGTCTACCCAAAGCAGGACAAATGGAACCAAACAAAAGGATCCCTATGAGTGTTTCACAAAGAATATTAACAAATTAGTTAATATCAGCCTATTAGGCATCAGGCCCAGGGTCCACACACATAGTTTCAATCTCTTCTCCTTTAAACAATGCAGCTTAATACCCAAACAACTTCATTCTCAGGCCCCAGTGAAAGCACAGACACCAAGCAGAAAATATCCTTCATTTCCATTTGAAAGAATGAAATGGCAACAAACAAAACTCAAGTGGAAACAAAAGGTAAATTCCTGTTGTCTATACCAGACATTTTACTGTATTTGAGTCTGGAACCATTTCCTAAAACATTCTAACAGTGAATTCTTATGCTGCTAGAAGGGAATGAGAATGCTTAGTCCTGCTATCACTGCATGCTAATAGCCATTTTTAGTCCCCATCTTCCTTTTCTGAAAATTAACAAGACTCATCTGTATGAAAATGTTTATAGCTGCCACACTATTTCTGCAGCAAATCTTGATTTTATATTGCACATTTGCCATTTGTTAAATATTGCAAACTAAACAAGGCATCACAAATCTAGATTTTCAAATTGCCTTGTAATCTACTTTTGCGTATCTTTTCAAGACCATAAAACCTTTGAAAAGCTATTTAACTTTTGGAACCATCTTCCCTGCTGCCTGTGATATATCGTGTATAGTATAATAGACTATACTACAAAAAGCAAACCAAGACTTTTACAAACTACTATCTTTAACTCCAAAAGAAAACCCACAAGGAACATCCCTGGAAAAAGAACACTGAAGGACAAGCAGAGGCCTGGACCCCAGGTTCCCCTCTGCCCCCTCATGAGCTGTGTGCCTCTGTGTCACTAGTTTCCTCATCTGTGCTTTGGGATTTTTCTTTTTATGCTATAAACCTGCTTAAGAAGACACCTTCCCACTGGGAACATAAAGACATCTTTCGAAGTCAGTATGACTACTTTATATCACCACCAAACCTCTATCAATTCATCAAACCTCATTTTCTGTTGCCTTTCATTTCTAGGGCACAGGCTTTGATATTTAAATTATTGTCTCGATTGGCAAGAAGCAATCATTTCTACTGAAAGTGATCGCTTCCACAGAAACACTAATAAAAACCTTTCCTTTTGACAAACCTCTTGTCCTATAAATCCATCCCATTCCCAAATTACTGAGTCTATGTAAAAAAAAGCCCATTCTCTGGGGAGCGATTACCTCACCTCCATAATACACCAAACTCTTTTCCCAGTGTGTCTGTGAAAGTGAGGTGGGGCGGGGGGGAAGAATCAAAGGAAGACAGAGAAGCTAATAGAGGCAATTCGGTTTCTGTTTAATTAATTCAGGATTACTTCATTTTCATTTTGTCAAGCTAATCATATACATGGTAAAATGTCAGTAAAAATTAAAGTATAAACTACAGTAGCTCCAATGGGAAAACTGACTCTAGTTATGTTGTATTTCCAACATATTTACCCTGATAAAATACCAACTGCATTTTTTCGTATCCTACAAGCTTTCTATAATCTGCATGGCATGTATATCCAGAGCAATAGTTAACATTTTGAGATTACACGTTAATAAATGAGTTGCAGTTATATTCTTTCCTGAATGTTAAGCACCATGAGCTAAATGCAGAAAACATTCAAGGTCAATGTCCCGTTTTAGACCTTTTCAGGCAGCTGTAATATTATGATAATCAAGCTTAAAATATTCCTATAGAAAGAGTAAATTAGCCTTTTCACTTGAAAGATGATTATGATAAACAATAAACCTAAGAGAGGACGAAATCCCTATTTTTAAAAGCCATAAATTGTTGACTCAATCATGTGTGTGATCGTGTTGTCCAAAATAAAGGGTAGCTTAACTCTGAGAGGAAGGCAGGGGGAGGGATGGAGAGAGAACAGGAGCAGAAGTGGAACAAATATGACAGATTTCAGAGTAAGCAATACTTGCTTTGATAATAGTAAAATGATCAAATTACCCATCTTAATCACTCCATTCAATGTATATTTGAAGCTAAAAAATGGATCTATCCATGACACATCAAAAAAGCACAAAAGTATTTTTTTCCTGACGTATTTGAACAACAACACTGTTTGAAACTTCTCTTTTCTTATTTGCTTCCATGAACCTTTTTGTCCATATTTTCCAAGGACCAGCAATTTTTTTTTTAAAAAGTGAGATATTCAGCATCTGGTGTCCATATAAAGAGGCTTAAAGAGGTGATTATGCTTTTTTTGGATCTTAGAACTCTCTGACACACTTCTGAGGTTCCTTTTCATAAATGAATACGTTTGATAAAAATCTGCTTCCCCCAGCAAATGAGAATGAATTAGGGGTGTGTGTGTTTGCCATGCCTGGCAGAAGTCAGGTGACTGTGGAAAGCCTCTGGCCAGGTGGTAATGACCTACTCTGGAGTCATGCCTTGGCTTCAGATTCCAACTATGAGGGATAAGGCTTTGGACTTAAGAGTCACATCACCCACCTAAGTCTCAGTTTCTTCAGCTATTGAATGGGAGGAACAATAACAGCACCTTGTAAAATCATTATGGGGATTAAATGAGTTAAACCAATTTAGCACAGTACCCAGTCCTAGTTGGGGGGACCAAATGACTCAGTGGGCCAAGGTCATTCTGGCTTGGGCCAGTTTTCCTAGCTTAAAAATTTACAGTACTCACTCCCTACACTTTCAAAAGTGCAGGGAACTCTGCTCAATATTCTGTAACAACCTAAATGGGAAAAGAATTTGAAAAATAATAGATACATGTATATGTATAACTGAATCACTTTGCTGTATACCTGAAACTAACACAACATTGTTATTCAACTATACTCCAATCAAAAATAAAAATTATAAAGAAATACCCAGCACCCAGCCAATAAATAAATCAATAAATAAATTTCTATCAAAAAAGAAGTGGCTCAGTTTAGAGCATACATTTTACTGTCATCCTACACACAGTAAGCCCTCTGTAAATGTTAACCATATTATTTTTAAATCTCACTAAATGAAAAAAGAGATAGAAGAGACTGACATTGACAATTCATTTGGCCTTCATCTTTGACTAGTTCAAGGTACTTAACAGAGAAAAGAAAATGAAGTGCAAATATTCCTCCAGTGACACTATCAATAACTTTTGCCATAAAATGATATGAACTGCTTGCTATAATACTGCCACATATATATTATTTCAATGTAATGAGTGGGAAAAATTAAGGTTGCCCCCTTAAAGCTACCATCACGTTTTGGGCCTGAATATGAGGAAGACAGACTTGAAAAGTTAAGTCATTCTGCCGACTCGCCAAAGCATTCAGTTGTACATTGTTTACCAGCAAGAAGGGGAGAGAGAAATTGCTCCTACTCCTTTTCTCTTCCTTTAAGACCCTTCTTCCACAACCCTTCACCCTAGCGGGTCCATCAATAACAGCTGTTGATTTTATTACTATCCCTGGTACAAGCTCATTCACCCAGGAGTTCCTTTGATCAGATACCCCAAGGACTCAATTTCTTCACAAGGCTTTGCTCTTGTTACATTGAATGGCCACTAATCTACAGCGGAACAGAAGGTCTGGGACACAGGGAATTATAGGCAGGGGGGTGGGGAGACCATAGGGATTTCAAGTTTAACCTGGTTACCTTACAGGTGAGGAAAATAAGGCTCAGAGTGGTTAAGAGCCTTAACCCAGGTTACATACCCAGGTAGTAGAAAAGCTCCTATTAGAAAAGATTACATTTTCTCCCCTTTCCAGTGCTAACATAGTAACAAGCTACTAATGTAACTCTCACAGTTGTTGACTATATACCAGTGCATAGAACTCTGGCTGAGAGCAGAGCCCTCTAAGGACAAAGGTCCCAAGTAAGAGCCAAGGGACATCTGATCCCAAGAGACAAATACCCAAGTGTATGTCCAAATTGTCCTCTACTTTCTCCAAAAGCTTAGAAAGATAAAAAAGAGTCACATATTAAAAAAAGAAGTGGGGATGAATTAGTAGAGAGAAATTCTCTGTCTTCTCCCCAGGTAATTAGGTGTCCTTTTAGAGAAAATTTGACTATCATTTCTTTTAGGGATTCAGTTTTTATTAAATGGCCACTCCTTTTCCCACTCTAATCCCTACCTAACTCTCATTAGTGGAACTGTACCAGCTTTGGTGGTGTCCCCAGGGCCAGTAATGGAACTCGGTAAACATTCCTGTCAATGTTATAGGAACACAATGAATATGTTTTGGATGAGCGAATGAATGAATAAACTGATGACAAATGTTATTAGTCAGTTTATTATTATTCAGTTTAAGAGAGGCTGCCAAATGGAAAGATTAGTGGGCAAAAATGCATGCTGAGGAATGCTTTTCTGTACTTCTTGTGCGTCTTAATTCAGTTGGATTATTAGAGTAACGTAGGGAAATTTAAAAAGATAAAGTGATTTTAAAACAGTAAATGGAGAAGAGGGAGGTAGAAAAAGACAAAAGGGAAGAAAGGATGAGAGGTCACAGCCTGCTCTACCAACGTATTCTAGCATTTCCTCACCACTTATTCTTCGAAGAGTTAAGAAGGGGCAACTTGGAATGATCACTTTCTTACTCATCTTTTTATTTTTCTGTTTTCCAAATATTCATATCGACTAAGTACTGGACAGCGAAAAACAATATTTATTATCAAAACAAAAGCAAGCAAACAAAGCTGCCATATTAGTACCTAAAACTGTGACCCTTACCAGGGTAACATGAAAACATTTTCTTATTTAACCTGACAGAAATGCATTTAGAAATCATGATATCCCAGATAGGTCCTGAAAACAAATACTTCTTTTATAAAAGCATTCAAAACTGGCCCTTGTATGCAAGATACAATTTTCGATATTAAGGATTCTAGGGTTTCCTTGGTTGGTTAAATGTGGACAAGGATCCCATGAAGGGCCACACATCTTCTATTTCTATGTGGTCTTATGCCGGAGCAGCACAGAACACTGAATACTTTCAGCAAGGATTTCTCTTCTTACGGGAGAGGAAGAAGGGAATTAATTCATCAGCAGAAAAAGGCAAAGGTCTTGCCTCTAGGCCACTTTCTACCTCTCTTTGCTGCCCGTAATTCTTTAAACAAGTCCTGTGTGTTCTGTTTGGTGGTTTCATTCCAAGAGGAAGACATAGATGAGAACATACAACTTTGTATCCTATCAGGGAGAGCCAAAAAGAGTCTTCTAGAAAACCACACTCTCGATGCAAAAGAGAGTGAGACAAAGAATTCCTTTCTCATCTGCTAGTAGATGATAATAACAGGAATGGTGACAGGGAGGGGGACATGAGGACAATACTCACATTAAAACCCCGGGGGCTCTTATCTCGCCTGTAGTTTGTCCCTAAGTGCACAGCTATTTGTATCACAAGCTTTATCCAATCAAACTTTGTGTTACAGAAAAGCAAGTAACATAATTAAAGACACCGTTTTTTTCTGGAGTTCAGTTACCACTTGAATTAGAAAACTAAATAAATCAGAGACGATTTTCATTAGTGAGAAAAGAAACAGATTAATTCACCCTTCGATAAATTGGAACACCAAATAAAGAAGCAACATTTAACAAAGGAAGAAGGTTTTTCAATCTTCACAGCTTTAAAATACAGCCAGGTAGAAAAGTTTAGCTGTTTAGAAAATTTTCTAATATGATAGGTAGAATAGCTAATATTTTTGCTATAACTTAACATTAACAAAAGCTGTTTCACACAAGCATCTTTTGTTCCTCACAGCAACCCTGTGAAGCAGGGAGAAACTCTATTATTATTATCCCCATTTTCTAGATGACAAAACTGAGGTCTGAAGAATTTATTTGATTGCCCAAAGACATTTGGTTGTTAGGCTGCAAAGTCAGGACCTGAATTTCTTGTTTTTTAACTTCTACATCTCTTGTGCTCCTAATCTCTGTTTCCCATAAATCTTGATGCATCCTCTTAAAAAAGACACGCAGGAAGTATGGAAAAGCATTCACTAGTATGCATTTTTGTCCACCAACAAATAGTTTTGTTTTAGGAAAGTTGAATAAACCTGCTTCTACCAATTATACACCTTATTCTTCCTTTCTCACTGAGGAAACACACCTTTTGGATGCCTGATCTGTACTGCCCTGTGTAAGTTTCCTGGGATAAACACATATGATGCTGGTGAGAATTTAAAGTACAAAAAGGAAAACTGAAGTCTCATTTTCCCTTCTCTGTCAACTGGTTTCACTCAGAAAGCTTTGGTCTACCTCCTCATTGATTAGTTTCTCTACCCCAAGTTTCACAGTCTAATTCTAGAATATCTAAGCCAGGGAACAGAGACCTAAGAAGGAGCAAAACGCTTCTTCATTTAAAAAGAAGCAACAACAATTTGTAAAGATTTAAATGAAGTTTAAAAATCACCTTATTTGCCTGGAATGTTTCCAAGATTTCCTCATTAGTAAGAAAGAACTGTGATCAACCTATATAACGTAATAGCTTTATAAACATCAGCGTTCTTTTCTGAATTATTCTATTTCATCTCTCAAATCTTTCCAGAATGCTGTAGAAGGGGACCGCATTGCATACTGCCAGGTGCTCCTGGGCCTGCGTACATTATTGCTAAGAAGATCTTGGAAGGAAACATGGCCACATTTTGTTTTCTCTATTAGCAAATATGATTAAATAAGACAATATTAGCTTTAATGGGCTCTTTCTGTGGTTAGAGCTTTCCAGTTCAGCCCCACCATTGGCCTCATTTCCATCCACTGAGCGGTTAGTCCTATTCAATTATTCAATCCCAATCAATATTTTGAGATGTACAGAATGTAAATGTAAACATTCTGTTTATTTTTCACCAGACTTAATTCCTGTACTCTTACTGGGGGAGAAAGTTACATATTTATAAATAAACTCTCTAGTATTGCGAAGAAAGTATTCCTTTCCTTTAATTCTGGTTCTCATTTGGTCAGCTACGGTGTTTAGCAAAACAATCCACAGGGTAGACAGAACACCCTTCCAGTCCTTTGAGGCTACCTGAGATGCCTCTTCCTCTCTAAGCCTCCTTCAGGGGTCCCCAGGCAGAATCAATGGCTCTCTTCTCTGTGTCCCACAGTGCTTTGCACTAACGGGTCTAACTGGCTTGTATCAAGGTAGGTTGTCCTATGTCTCTATGCTTTCCACTTAGTAATCTTCTTGATGGCCTTTAATCATCCTGGGCTCTGTCTAGTACTATAATCTGGACATTTAAGGTCTCAATAAATATTTTCCCAAGAGATAGTTGATTTGGGCAAAAATTGTCACATTCATGCTGATTGATTTTTTTTTTTTTTTGTAAATGAGTTTCAATGTTTCTCTAAAGAAATCCTGCCACTATTTTAATGGGGCTAATATATGTATTCTTCCACAATGAACTACTCATTAAATGAAACTGTATTTTGACTTATGAGGGAAGGAGTATTGTTATTGCTGAATTCCATCCCCCTCACTCCACCCAGTAGATAAAAAGAAAAGGTTGACGGTATTTTTTAGTATTCACTTTATACTTAAGAAAGGATTGCACAGTGATGGCAAAACCCTGCCTTCTCCTCACCTTTGTCATCCACGAGAAAGCTTCTAGAACAACTGTTTACAAGTTTTGAATCCTTAAAATCATATTGATAAATAAATCTACAACCTTAGGTGACACTGAGTGATCTCAGTTAAATGAATTATTTACCTAAGAGCTTGATTCTCTGCGTCACTGTACTCATCTCTTCTTGAGAAAGGCAACAGGAAGAAAAATTCCCAAGGGGCAGTTCCTGGTGTATTAATGAGTCACCTTTCTAGACTGTATAATCCATCCAAAATCTGATGCTTCTAAAGCGCTGAAGAGAATTTTAACACCAATATTTATCCCCTCAAGTTAAAGTCAAGCTGAATTTTAGGGGAGGAGTAAGAAGAAAATCTCTGAAGTTCCCCCATCTTGCCCAGAGATGTGAGATATAGTGGAAAGAACGCTTGAGGAGCAAGCGTTCTTCTCCATGATCTGTGACCTTGGGGTTGGCCTTTCATCTCATTGGGCTTCCGTGAATAACGGGATTGGACTAGTGCAGTGGTTCTCAAAGTGTGGATCCCAGACCAGCAGAATCTGCATCAACTGCAAGCTGGCTAGAAATGCAAATTCTCAGGCCCCGCCCTGGACCTACTGAATTGGAGATCTGGTGGAGGGGGATTGCACCTGAGAAATCCGTGTTGCAACAAACCCTCAAAGTGATTCTGGTACCTAAACGTGAGGACCACTGGGCTAGAGGATCACTATTGGATGCACTGAGCCTAATGAATAAAGTCACACAAAACAAAAGCCAAAATAAGCAAGTAAATACACTGCTGCTGACTACTAAGGCTAATTCCCAGACATGACCGTGGCTCTTGAGCTTTTAGAATACTCTAAACTTGGTGCTTTTTTCAGTTAGTATAGGTAAACTTTTTTTACTCAGCAGTTTACACTGCAAGATCTGCAGTGAAAACCTTAAAATTGTGAGAGAACAATATGGTGACTCAGAGAGCTACAGACAGTGGTTCATTCCTTGCTTTGGGTCTGGCTTCTGCCATTCTTTAGCTAGAGGAGTGGTGGGCTGCTGGATTAAATGCTTCTCTGCCTCAGTTTCCTCAGTTTTAAAATGGTGATGACTCTGACCTCATATTGGTGTTCAGAAGATTCAGTGGAAGGGTCTATATGTATCAGTGGTTTGAAAACTCTTGATTCCCCAGGCTACACTTCAGCCAACCAAATTATAACCTTTGGCATCAGGAGTTTTTAAATCTCCTGGTGAATTCAATATGCTGCCAAAGTTGAGACTTGAGAACCACTGGTAAATTGCTTAGCACAGGACCTGGAATCATTATTTTACCATTATTGAACCATATAAAGGAAGTGTAAGTGAAAGCATCCAGTTGCCTATTGGATGGCTTAGGTGCAGTCCTGGTTCTTCAGCTTATTGGCAAGCACCCGAATTATTTCGTCTTAGCGTTACCACTTGCAAGAACAATTAACAAGAGGGGAGAGAAGATAAAAAATACCTGCCCTGCTTACTTCACATGGTTATTGTAAACACAGACGAGATCATGTAAATCCAAGGCCATTGTAAACTACGCACATGTAAGAAAAGATTATTCTGACATATACCCCGTAAACACTATTTCTAACCTACAGACATCTCAGTGGCCTACGTTACATGTCAAGTCACTAAATGCAAGTGACTTCTAGACCTTCAACTGGTCCTGCCGAAGAGGGATCACCTTTTTTGTTGTTGAGGCCACGCTAATATCCCAAAGCCCAAGGGTAATCATAGAATGAGAGAATCTGGATCCACACTAAAATCACCTGGGGGGTTGACAACTACAGAAGCTTGAGTCTCACCCAAATGCCCTGAGTCAGAATCTCTGAGGTTCGCACAGTGCTATTTTGGGGAAGAGGTCCACTGGTGATTCCAAACTGCAAGCAAGATTGAGGAAGAGAGAAAAAAACAGGTGACATTAAGCAATGGGAAAGTGGCTTAGGGTACGCTGAAAAGCATTTGCGGGCCTCGAATTTTGTGTGACGTAATGCTGAGGAGCTAAATTTTCACAGATCCATCCGTTTATGAAATCTAACTAAAATGAGTGCAATACCGCCAAGCATCTAGGAGAAAACAGTGAACCACGAGTTCTGTCACTGAGGTGCTCAGTATAATTTAAAAGTCTACCTTAACACGGTGCTTTAGAGTAAAAACAGATGTGAAACGCTTAAAATATTAACGTGGGATCATAAACAATAAAATTTATTCTTCATTTTCTTCCTTAAATTCTTAGGCATCGTTTGAATGGTTTCACAGCAAATGTGGATGATTTTTCTCACAGATGATAATGGTCAAATGGAATTTAATGTGGGAGAAAAAAAGTAGAATGAGTGGGGGAAGAGTGGTAAACAGAGATACCAGATGACAGAGCTGAGAGGTAAAAAAAAACAGCTCCCTTATAAGGAAAAAGTTCTAGAACTTTCAAACTCCTGGCAGATTCCTGAACATACAGCCCCATATCTCACTTCTCTCTGCTTTTCCCCAATCCTTCTGTTTAGCAAAATCCTACTTATCCTTAATACTTAGTTCTCCCTGGGGAGGTCAGAGGAGGCTTCTTATGGGACAGAGACCCTACCATCCTTCTAGCACCTCCACTAACCAAATGCTATTGACTTTTTCCTTCTATTTGCCTGATTTTCCCATGACTATAAGCTTCTTGAGAATAAAACTTGTGTCCCGTTCATCATTATAAATAATCCCAGCTTCTTAGGACAAGTGCACAAAACGTGATCTCCAAAGACTCATTAAACTGAACTAAAAGGCTGCCTGGCTGTGTGAAACATGAAGGAATTCCTAAAAAGGCAAGAATAAGATGTCATAAAATTATAGCTTTAATTTTTAAAATAATTTTTAATTATTAAATTAAAATTTTTAAAAGATGTTTTTTGACGCGGACCATTTCTAAAGTCTTTATTGAATTTTGTTACAATATTGCTTCTGTTTTATGTTTTTTTGGTTTTTTGGCCATGAGGCATGTGGGATCTTAGCTCCCCGACCAGGGATTGAACCCGCACCCCCTGCATTAGAAGGCGAAGTCTTAACCACTGGACCGCCAGGGAAGTCCCTAAGTTAAATTTTTAATAATTTTTTTTTAGCAAAGAAGCTTCCTGGACATAAACTTCCTTCCGTGATCTTTCGGACTTTCTACTTGAGGTTGAGCAGCAGAGCTGCCCAGGGCCCTTGCCCAGTGGATTTAAATGGTAGGTGCTTTGAGATGCTAATTCTTGATTCTCCAGGGACTGGCATATGTGATCTATACAGGTGGTTCTCAAAGTGAAGCATCCCTGTTACTTGGAAACTGATCATGTCAATTTTAGACCCCAACTGGAGAAACCCTGAGGGCAGGACCCAGCAGTCTGTGTCTTATCAAATCTTCCAGGCGATTTTAATGCATGTTCAAGTTTGAGACACCCTGGTTCAAACGAAAGGATTTAGAAGAAAAATGAAAAAGCAACCTCTTTTCAAAGTCAGTTTCTATCTGGGCCATGGAGTCCCAAACTCAGATGAGCAAGTGTTTCAGAACAGATGAAGACACAGCTACACTTAAAGTTCCCACTTCTGGCCCCTTAGGAGAATGCAAATAACAAACCTGTCTCCTTTCGGCACTCTATCCAGCCAGCTGCCTTCATCCTTCACTATTTTTCCCTGTAGATTGTCTTGTAAATGTGGCCACACCTTAAGTCTTCACTGACTCCTGACCTCGGGAATGTTAGCCCCTTCCCGGCTGAAGAACACCCTTTGGATCACTGACTTGCTATATTATTCTATGTTTAATAGGCCTGACCCGTGCAATATTTTTTATCTGGCTATAGTCCTATCTCTAAATTCTCTATTTTGAATGAATACTGATTTTGTGACATGAAGTCTGCTATATAATGAAATGCAAACAATGAAAAGACTAAATCAGTTTACAAAAAATCTATTTGTCAAACAGTGTGGCAATGTTCCCAATTTAGTCTGGGCTGTTCATGCAGCTCTTGATAAGGGAGTTAAAAACGTAGCTGTTCGCCAAATGAAAATAAAAGCATCTGCACCACAGATATATTTTCCTTTCAAAAGTCTTTGTTGTAACTTGTAGCTAATTAAATGCCCTCACATGAGATGTACACACACAGCAAAATCAGAGAATTTTCTTAACAAGGGAGCTTGGGCTAAGAAAGAGAGCAAGGCTAGCTTGCTACATACATCCTTATATTACATTTACATTTCTATACAGCTTCATCAGCCTGACAGAAAAAAGCAGAAGGGGAGGGCTTTTTTGTTCAATTTTGGACTAGAGAGATTTCTAAGCCCTGCAAAGGAACGTGCTTAACATTTTTAAAAAAAGAAGAAGAAAGAAATAGTAACCCTGCCTTAGATTTTTGTAGAAAAATAATGCTTTCTACACACCTTTCTATATACCCAGCTGAGTAACTAAAAAATGACTGAGAACTTAAAGGGTTCAAATTTTTATTTGTAACTATTTTCTTCACTCCTAGAGCTTATTTGCAGGCAGAGGTGTTCCGTATTAAACTTGACATTTATTGGAGTGGTTTTGAACTTACCATGTCACACTTATCAATATGGGATTTAATATAGATTGACATTCTTTAGTTTTTCCACCTTCTGAATGTAACTATTTCATTGGTCCGAATTGAAAGTGTTAATTTTCAGTTGAAAAATATTTGAATCGTATAAAAAATGGATTCTCCAATATAACTGGCACTGAGTTATCACAGTTTCTAGCCTGTGCCTTCTCTCACAATCCTGTCCCCCTATGGGAAGGCTTTCCCACATAACAGAATCACATGGAACATGAAAACAGAACATCATCGACACAGACAAGCTGTTACTAGAGAACTGAATGCTCTTTGGGGTCAGTGTAATATATAATTATTTCTTTATATCTGGTCACCATCCTATGTCACGACACACGTGGATGCCCACAGCCCTGGCCCAACACACCTACACATCTTTTTTCACCTGGAAACTCAGAAAGATCACCTTCTCCCTGGAGGCATCTCTTATTGTGCCATCCTTCTGTGTTTTCATATCTGTTTGTACATAATTGTATCTCTCCCGTTAAACTGTGAGCTCCTTGAAGGCAGGAACCCTGTCTTAATCATCTCCAAAATGCTTGGAACACAGCTCAGGGCCTGGCAGAGAATAGATGTTCAACAGCTGTCTATGGAATAAATGAATAAACACAAGCATAACAGGGCGCCTGCCCTTTGAGCTTTGAATTGTTACTGTTACGAGAGACAGTAATTTATACAACCCTTTTAGTCATCAAAAAAATACCACGATTTTGCATATGAGTGCTTGGAATAAATTTGTACGTTTGTTAAGACCTATTGGTTCTAACCTTAAATCATCTCTGTGTTCTCAGAGCTTTCTGCCTGAATCTCCTAACTAGTGGTTTAACTGATCTCCCTCCCTCCATTTTTCTACATCTGTCTAATCCAACTCATGCTGTTCCCAAGCATTGCACTCCATGTTATCCATGGCTACAGAACAAAACCAAGATTTCTGTAACCTGAAATTCAAGTCTGTTCACAATTTGACCTAAATCCTCTTTCCTAGCATATTTCTCACAATTCTGCTTCTAGAAACCTAGGGATGATAATACCGGATTAACCTGGACATACGGAATGCACTCCTATTTCCAGGAGTTGTTTTTCTTTTCTTTTTTTAAAACTTATTTATTTATTTTTGGCTGCATTGGGTCTTCATTGCTGCATGTGGGCTTTCTCCAGTTGCAGCGAGCGGGGGCTACTCTTCGTTGAGGTGTGTGGGCTTCTCATTGCGGTGGCTTCTCTTGTTGTGGAGCACGGGCTCCAGGCACACGTGCTTCAGTAGTTGTGGCCCACGGGCTCAGTAGTTGTGGCACGTGGGCCCAGTAGTTGTAGCACATGGGCTTAGTTGCTCCGCAGCACGTGGGATCTTCCCAGACCAGGGCACGAACCCGTGTCCCCTGCATTGGCAGGCGGATTCTTAACCACTGCGCCACCAGGGAAGTCCTATTTCCAGGAGTTTTGCCCCAGCTCTTCCCACCACCCCTCTGCAATGTTCTTCATAGATGCACTACGTCTTTCCAAAGTAGGTTAGAGCCTTAGGAAAGGACATGGCCATTTCTCCTTGGGAGAGGGAAGAGAAGGTAACAGGTTTTCTGAGCTAAGCCTTAAAAGACAGTTGGAGGAGGAAGGATTCAGGGTACGTGTCTCTTTAAAGACAGAAGAGAAGCATAGATAGAATCATAGTTCTTCAACAGACTGGAAGCTCCTTGAGGACAGGAGATGCCTGGCTCATCTTAATAGCCCCAATAGTACCTATCAGAGTGCCTTGTATGCAGAAGTTGACCAACAAATATTTCTTTAATGAGCCTTTATCCATTCCTGCATTAACTCCCTCCAAACCTTAATATGATATCTTGCATATAGTAGGTACTCAATAAGTATCAGTTAAATGAATGAATGACTTTGTAATCTTTCAGTTCTTTGAAAAATGTAAAAGTGGGGAAATGGACAGAGCGAATAAAATTTCAGTCGCTAGAAAAAATTCTTAAGAAGAAATGTTAATGGTTAGGAACACAAAATATGCATATTTTGTTTACACACCGAAAATAAACTGTATTTAAAAACTAGTTAAAATGTTGTATTCACATCGCCCTCTGGTGTTCGACTCTCCCAGAAAACAAAACAAAACAAAACCTCAAAATTATAGTTTGGGAAGATTTTTCTCTCAAAAAAAAGGGTTCTACCTTTCGTGGTAAATGCAGCATGTAGCGTTGAATGAGAAGGGTAGTGTCTTTCAACTTTGCTCCGGTTATGAATTCTTAACTCCAGCAAGGTATGGAGCCTCCAGTATATTTACTGAATGGAGTGAATTCCTCCTTTTGCCAAAGTCACAAGCTTACCATGAGAGTCATTAGAGACCAATGGAATAAGGCTGCTAGTTGTACTACAGGGCTTTGCAGGAAGGTGTGTTTTAAAACCCCACCAACCCCTTCCCTGGTGGCACAGTGGTTAAGAATCCGCCTGCCAATGCAGGGGACACGGGTTCGAGCCCTGGTCCGGGAAAATCCCACATGCCGCAGAGCAACTAAGCCCGTGCGCCACAACTACTGAGCCTGCGCTCTAGAGCCCACGAGCCACAACTACTGAGCCCGCATGCCACAACTACTGAAGCCTGTGTGCCTATAGCCTGTGCTCCGCAACAAGAGAAGCCACCACAATGAGAAGCCCGCGCACCACAACGAAGAGTAGCCCTTGCTCTCCGCAACTAGAGAAAGCCCGCGCTCAGACAAAAATTAAATAAATAAATAAAAATAAAAATAAAACCCCACCAAGACATGACTTTGCACCAGTAGCATACAATGAAAGTTTATCCCATTGGCAAATTTTGCCAAGTATGAGAAAAGTTGTTGGGCAGAGAACAAAATTTCCAACACAGGCACAATCTATTCATCTGCTATTAGTTTTAGGAGAGAGTGCCAAGGTGGCTGAAATAAAACAAAACACCATCCTCAGAGTGACTCTTGGTATCACGAAAAGAACCCTGGAATAAATGTCTCAGAAGTATTACAACCATTTTTTTGGCTATGGCATAGAGTTCAGTAAATCCCTCATATTAAAAATATAAAGTTATTGGTCTTCAGGGTAATTTAAGTTGGAGAGCTGGTTTAAGTTTTCCCAAAACTAAGAGGATATTTGAAAGAAGTCTTAGACCCAGAAACACAAACTAGAAGCAGATCTTAGCATGATTCCTTTTCACTGTTTGCCTAGGAAGCTGATCGCCACAAAGAGCTTTAACCATCCTTATCATCTGCACTGTCACCACCATCATCATTACTGTGGGTACCGGCATCGTCATCATCATCAAAGTTGCCAAGTATCACAGGTTTATGACGTGCTAGGACCACGCTCAACAACTGACATCATTTAGCTCATCTGAAGCTCACAATAATCTTCATAATATGCCAATTTTACCGAAACTGAGGCTGCATAACTTCCTGCAACTTCTGTATGAGCTAAGTGGCAAAAACAATTCTATCCCTGCTCACGGGACTCTTAACCTGTGCTATTAACCGTTCTATTTACTACCATTAGGTACCAGCCCTGCCTTTACTTGCAATGGCTCTGAATACGGTGCCACGTGGAGTGTGGTTCTGTTCATTTATTTGCTGCATCCCTCCTTCTATCCGAGGTGCTGATAGGAAGGCTCGAAAGGGTTAAGTGCTTGAAGGGAACAAAGCTAAAGAGATCAATCTTGGGTGGACGAGGAACCATGAGGGAGTAAGAAATGCACTGTCTGCTAGAGTCTCTTTTACCTTGTGTCTGAACAAATGGCAGTACAATAAAGAATACCAAACTTCAGGGCATCCAATCAATTTACTTATTTATACTGTACTCGGCAAGCATTTATCACATTGTTGTTAGCACTGCACTAGGCACTAAACAAAACATTTTCACACCAGAGAAATGCAAGCCCACATCCCTTCCTTAGAAAGTAAACATCAAAAGTACTATATTCATAGAGTAACTCCTTGGATGTTTGAATCAAATCTTTGATCTCATCTGAGTCTGGTCCTGAACACTTGGGTATGCACACACACACACACACACACACACATACCCCTCTCAACATACTCCTGGAAGCAAAGGTCCAACAATGCCAGGAATCCATAAGTTTTAGTCGAAGACTTTCAAAATACATGCAACAATTTTTAAAAAACCGAGTTTAAGAAATGTACACACATAGGACGTATAGAGGTTATTCCTACCTCTCACCATCTTTATTCCTGGCAATGCATGCTGTGTTACCTACGAGTAGTCTCTTTTTGGCTAAAAATGTGTCCCATCTTCCATCTGTTCTTCTAGCAATGCTGCTGGCCTACTGCCACTGCAGCGACATCAGCCTTCATGATGTCATCTGACTAGGTTTTCTCCGGTACCTGTTTGTTTCACTCTCCAGGTGAGATCAGGCAAGTATAGTTGTCTGTCGTTTTCTGAGCAGGTTTTCATTGGGGTTCCATATTAGCAAAAGTTTCTGCTCTATTTACCAGAGCTTGCAGCCTACTTAGCTAGGGTCAAAAAGAGACTCTAAAGTTCCTCAAGAAATCGTTGGCTGAGCCATCAGAGGACTTGGCACAGGGCCTGAAGTCTCCTTTTATAACCAGATATCGTTTAGAGGTGTGTCTATTAAAGATACACCTCCCTGAATTGTCCCATCTTTTTTTTGAATTTTGCTTTCCCTTCTTTCATTTATTTAAGACATATTTATCCAGTACCTGCTCTGTTCCAGACACTGTGTGAGACCCAGGGATCTCTACTCCCCTTGAGTTGAAGGCTGGGTTCCCCCCAACTTTCCCTCTTCAAGGATCTCACTGCAAATAGTCGTGCAGGCTGGGTAGCCAATTGGTTAGAAGGTTCCTAAGTTTCCAAGTCAGCTCTGTTCCTTACTAGGGGTTTGTCCTTGGGAAAGTTACTTAACCTCTGTGTAGTTTCCTTACTTATAAAGGACATTTCTATTTCAGTCTTCCCTGTAAGACAGTTACCTGTGTATTAAACTCATTCTGTAAATTATAAAGAAGTATACAAATATAAGGTGGTATTACTATTTAATACAGGGTTTGATATAGGTTTAATGTGGAGTTTATGTTAAAGAAAAATGGAAAACGTTTGTCCAGCACCTACTATGTCTCAAGCACTGTGCTGTGTGCTTCCATATATTATTTTGGTCAACTGCAAAAAAGTTCAGTGAGGTCAAAATAACAACAGCCTTCTTTTATTGTGTGATTACCTAATTTAATATGAATAGTATATATATGAGTAGATATTATGATGATTCCATTTTACGAAGAAATGAAAAGAAGGAAATGAAGCGCAGACATTAACTTAGCCAAGAAAACCCAGCCAGTGAGTTTCAGAACCAGACTATGACCCCAGGACCTCTGTCTCCAGAGACTATAATTCTTTCTGCTACAAAGCATGCTTATCCTGGATGGGAAAAGAATGTAAGGTAGGCCCAGGCTAGGCTGAATAACAGAAAAATAATACCAAACCGATAAAATGTTAATCCTTACAGGCAAAATGTTCTAATTGGCAAAAAATTAATTTCACCTATACGGTGTTTTATACCCCGAAGAGTTTGGTATCCACGTAACAGCAAATTGAAAAATATCAAAGCCAACTTTTAAAATAATTCTTTGCTTAAAGTTCTTAATTTTCATAGCGTTCTTTCTTGCCTGATAATAGAACAAGAATTGTATCGTTTGAAAATGTAGATAGATTTATTAATTGTAAAGGTGTCACTTGGAATATTATATAATTTATTTACATTCTGTAGCTGACAACTGGCCTGTGTAAAGAGGCCTGTGGTAAACTTCTGATGAAAGAAAAAAAATTCCCAGAGTCCTCACCCTCTACTTTGGAGATCTTTGAGAGTTATCAAATGCTAATAAATAAACAAAAATTAGTCCCTAATTCCAAAAACTGTATACTTATCCAAAAACTGAACAACACACACACACACACACACCCCATTCTGCTTTGTTTCGTGTCATGCCTGTTTATATATAATTCTGAACATTTTCCTTCAAACAGCCTAATTTAACTTAAAATTTTTTCTTCACCATATTCAAAAGGCCTTAGATTACTAGCAATATTTATCAGTATGACTTCGCAAAGGAAACCTCATCTGAGAACCCATAAAAGGAGCTTAATGGAATTGATATATTTAATAGTCCTAACGTTTCATTTCATTCATTTCTAGCACAAACATATCACCTTAAAGCTTCCAAGATCCTTGTTCACACATAATCTCATTTAGTCCTTTTCCCTATTTGTGAGATTCACAATGTTAGTTTTCTAGATTCTGCAATAAATATTCTGAGAGGTTATTTAAATTGTCTTGGAACATACCAACCTGTAAGTGGCAGAGATGAACTCCAAGGTAATGACACCGATCCCATCAGGGTCCCCCTGTCTGCCTCCGCACCCCCTTCACGTTTCCACCCCACTCTGTGGCAAGACCATGTGATAAAAATAAAAATAACGACAATGAAGTATACCTCTTTGTCCCAGTGCTGGGTCCTCACAAGATCATCCACACAGCTCGGTTCCTTTGCAGGGCGCCTTTATATCATCACAACGATGTGATGCAAGGCTGAATCCCTTTCCCCTCCCCCCACCAACCTCACACCTACCGGCACAGCTTCTCTCTGATTTCTCCAGATATGTCTGATACAGGAATGTAGAAGAACTGGACCTTTGGGTGCAACCATTGCACTTCTTTCTAAACTAGATATTATAATTTTGTCAAACAATTTATAAATGCTTAATACCAAAATATCTATGAGTAGCCTCTCTTTAATTCTGGTTCTACTATGAACAATTTGGGTGAGTTTGGGCAAATTATTCAATCTCTTTAAGCCTCCATTTACTGACTTCACAGTGAGAAAAATGGATCAATTTAGACTAAGAGTCTAAACCCCCAAATATTATTAGTCTTTGAAAGTATATTTGGTATAATTCAAGAAACACCAGTGCTTGGGAGGCCAAAAAACATGATTAATGAGAAGAGTCCAATAAATGTTTACCTTTACTTTGTGTATAATGTTGCTTAATCCATCAACCCCATTTTGCTTCAGTTTCCTGCAACTGAACTAGAAAGGGGATTGTATAAAGATTAATTCTATTATGTCGGTAACGTGCGCTTTGAATAATAAATACTACTAAGATACAGAGTCGTTACTCTTCAAATAAGAAAAACTTAAATCTGTGCATTGGAAGAGGACTATATTGGGGTACAATTATTGATTTATAAATATGGGTTAGAAAAGAAGAAGTTTTTTTGAGGCACAGGGTAAAGCTGAAATTTATCATAAAGAATGAAGCCTCAATTCCCCTGTAAATGTACATCCTTGATCAAGACCTGCTCAGAACAGGTTACAAGTATCACTTTTTTTAATCCACATTACCCGGATAGGAAAGAAATGGCCATACTGTGATACCAAAATGCCAAACTACTCTAATTTGACTGGGACCTTATTTTTTTTTTATCCAGAATTAGCAGAATATGGAAAACATAGAGAATAGTCAAACGTTTTCCCAAATGCAGAAGTAAACATTTTCCCAGTAATTTCAAAGAATTTAAAATGTGGCCTTGCTTCTCTTGCTCTATTTTTTTTTTTTTTTTTTTTTTTTTACTATCAGTACCAAACCAAGAGTCTGAACATTAATAGAACTATTTATATAGGCTGTTTTCCAGCTTAATGCAGATTTTTCAAATTTCTTCTGCAGTGTGCTCTATCTAAACACACAGGATCCTCTAACTTTTGCTCTAGTGCTTGCTTAGGGTACGCATGTTAAGTTCATGAACTTTTGGCCAATTCACAATTTCCTCTTCCTGATGGGAAATACAAGTCCCTGGATTAATAAAGTGATAGGATTTGGCAAGATGCTGTAGGATCAACCAACTTTTTCAAACTGACTTTAATCAAGTGTTGTTAACGTGGGAAGGGGTGATCCCGAGCTTGGCAAGGAGAGCAAACCCACGAGTAAACAAAGTGGGGCTCGCAAACTAGAAATAATCATGAGATGTACCATGCAAGCATCGTCCGCTGGGGCGAGCCCCGCATTCTTGCAGACGAGGGCAGAACCGGACAGTGACACATCCAATTATGCCTACGCTCATGCGGTGGCAATCTTCAGCTGCCTATTTTCAAAATAGGAAGGCACCTGCTTAAATAAAATCTATCATCCAGCCCTTCTAATTCTGAACGGGTCCACGCTCTTTATTCCAATCCGTTCTGTTTCTAGCATTCTACAGAGCAGGGGGGAGCCGGCGACAGACATCCGACCGCAGTCTGTTTGCAGGGGACTTGCGCAGCTAAGGTGTCTAAACATTCCTTTGCACTGTTACGCCATCACTTAAGGATCAATGAACTGGCCTCTGTGGGGAACTGCTGTTCAGCGACTGATGCCACCCCCTGCACCGGGGCAAAGAGATGCCGCTGCCCAATGGCCTCCATTGTTTGTCGTGTCTCTCAGGTTCCCTAAGACCATACCGATGGCACCTGTTAAAGCTGCTTCTGCTAAGCTGTTCTGCATTTGTCTGGCTGGATTTGGACTTCCTGGATCTCTGGCTGAATACAAAGTGATTAGAAAGCCCAGTGTTTGGCAACAAGCACGACGGGGAGGACACTGTGTGTGGGTCTAAAGGAGCAGGATGTGTTTTTCAGAACGTGGGGCATGGAGCGCCCTGCTAGAGCCCTTGCTGGGGGATCACGGTGCTCTCTGTTGCTGTCAGCTGTTTAACAGCAGCTGTTTCATGTAATTCCAAATGATCCGCTTGAATGAAGTTGTCATTCTTGCCTTAATCTTTAACTTAGTAAAACACATAGCTGAGCAACGTTAATTTGAATGTTATTTGAGTTCCCAAAAAAGTTTCCAATGCCTGTATTTTTCCATGGCGACACCAGGTAAAACTCATTACTGAGAAATAGAAATTGTGCAAAGGAGAACCCTGGATAACATTAGTATTTTTCTCTCAAAGTTAGTTAAATGCTGATGTGTAGGGAGTTTGGGATTGACATATACACACTGCTATATTTAAAATGGATAACCAACAAGGACCTACTGTATAGCACAGGGAGCTTTGCTCAATATTATGTGACAGCCTAAATGGGAAAAGAATTGGAAAAAGAATGGGCACATGTATATGTATCACTGAATCATTTTGCTGTACCCCTGAAACACAACATTGTTAATCAACGAAATAAAATAAAAACTCAAAAAAAAGATGATGTGTAAATAGAGGTTTACCAAAACAAACAGACAAACAAAAAGTATAATGAAGTTAATGGAAGAACTTTTTTTCTATTATTAACCTGTCTTCGTCCATTGCTTGATTAAAATTGCACCTTTCTTCTAAGGAGTACTTTCTATGCTAATAAACTCAAACAGCTAGGACAGAAACAACATCTAACGCAGTTCATGTTTTAAACATTAGATAATCGTGAGTGCTCACATAATACAAAGGTGACCACAAATCAATCACTGTTTTCCTTTCCTTCCTTCCTCTCTCCCTCCCTTCCTTCCTTCCTCCTTTCTTACCTTCCTAACTCTACTGCTTTTCATCAATCAAGGTTTTCAGAAAAGTCTGTTTACAAGGCAAAGAAGCCTGGCCTGTTCTCAGACAATTCTGCAATTCTCTTGCGGACAATAGAGGGCGCTGATGCTTCTGATCTGGCAGATGTAGCACCTCAGAGAGAACAAAATCGCACCTCTGCTTGTGGTTTGCCTTCCAGCTCACCTACCTCTCCTCTGGAACCACATTCCATTTGCTGTAGACGTTCCCTCTCTCCCAAGAAAGCTGCCTTTATTCTTTCTCTATTAGTCTATGTTCTACTTCCCCTTTTCAAAGCACTGCTTCAAAAAGCTGTTATTCGGTAATAGCTTGTGATCTTTTTTTAATATCTCTCGGCTTTTCTGATTATGAATAGCATTTCTTCTCAAAGCATTTCTTCTTACCTTACTGCGCTCTTCCTAACCTTATCTAAATGCAGTTCATTCAGAGTTGATGCTACTGCTGGTTTCTTGGATTTAAAAAAATGAAAGCTCCATAGACTATGATCCTTTAGTATATGTCACAGCAGCCTACTGTCCGGTGACAGAGTGGTTACCAAATGTCACAAATCGATACACTGATGGGCACCAGGGCCCCCCCCTGCAGAAGAACATACTGGAGATACAGTTCTTTACCAAAGAGAGCTATTTCCTTTTTAAAAAAAAAAAACAAAAACTCAAAGCCATAACAATTAAAACTGTTTCACTTGGATCAAATGAGATGCATCATCTATTTCCCTGATGTGCTTTCAGTAAAGAGGCAAAGCATTCATAGAAGATATACCTTTGGAGAGTGCTCTGTGTTTAGCCATTTTCTCACCATAAAAGCACAAATCACCTAATCAGAAAACACTCTATCATTTTACGCTGAATGGTTCATAAGAACATACAACTCCATTTAGCACCACTGCTTGCTCTCATCACCTACCCTTTTAAAACGCTTACCCATCTTTCTCATTGCTATTCAAAGAAACAGATTTATTTCTCACCCTGGAGTTGGGAATTTTGGCATGCCAGATTGAAAATGTACCCAATGCTGAGAAGTGGATGGGTTATTCTTAGTCTCCTGACACGCTTAAGAGAAAATGGGGCAGGGTATGTCTCTAAATCAAGCAAAGTTCTTCGGAAACTATGACTTCAGCTAGAGCTAGATTAGCGAGGCCGTTGTCATATTAGAAAAAGAACTGAAATCATGAACGATAGGAATTTTAGCTCCAGGAAGAGAGAGGAAGGGGAAGTCATACAGATTGAGAGCCGAAGTTGCAGAATTATCACCGTATTCATTGCACATCTGATTTTTTTTTTAAGTTTTGGTTATGGAAATGAAAGGAATTTCTCCAATGTCTTTTTGATGTTTATCATTTATAATGGAAAAGGCGGCAACTGACATTTGCTGAGGGTATTTTGCCTCAGCCCAGCTGTGCAAACCCCTTTCATCGTTTCTCTCCTATTCCTTTCAACCATCCTTTATTCTTTCCCCATTTTTCCCTCCCTACATAAGCATCAAGGCCTGGGAGACACAAGTTACGAGTGTGGCTAAGAGGGTTGCTGCCTCTCCCTTTAGAAAGCCAGGGGGAAAGTTATCCCTGGATAGCCACAGCCTAGCCCGTATCTTCTTTCCTCAAGGTTTCTGAAATAAAAATCAGAATGGTCTTTGTTAATCTTGTGTTTTAGACTATTTATCATATGAAGAAGACGACTGGGTTGATGATATTTTTTTTCTCTTTGGAAGAAGCTGTTTCCATGCTGTGGCGGAGCTCTTTGGCAGCCAACGGAGCCTCTGATTAGAAGGCTACTTCATAAATTACAAACCACCAGAGTGAGAGTCATTATGTAGAATGGGCTCTGCCATCTGGTCGACCACTCTCTACATGAGAAAGGCCATCATCTTTGCTCCGTGGCTTGGTTACTTCAAGGAGCCCTCAGCCACAGCAAAAGACAAGAGATATATCTTCATTCCAAACTCACTTGGCCTTTTAACCCTAGAATATCCAGGCACCTGGAAAGGCTATAATTCCCATTGAACAGATGGGGAAATTGAGAAATAAGAGTTAAGTGTTTATTTGTAAGTAGCCTTTACAAATCAAGTACAAAGAAAAAGAAGGCAGGATTTGCTCTTTGTTTCAACAGCAAGGGAGCAAAGAGTCCTCTTTTTTTTCCTGCTCTCTCTCCATATAAGAAATTTCACATCTATTTCATTTCCATTTTCGGAAAGGTTCTATCAATGGAAGTTACAGTGTATGTGACAGGAGAGAACAGATTTCTTATTGAACAGGTAGGCACTCTGCAACAATTCATCCCAGCTGCCTCTAGGGGAAAAAAAAATAGAAGTTTTTAGTGAAGTTGATAAAATGCCAGCCAGGAACTACTTCTTTACTTTTATGTATGTTTCTTTCCTGAAGCAAACAGGAGAAACACACCTCTCTTTACCTCTGGCAAGCAGTTCAGAATACACTGCCAGAGGTCCTATTCTCTTTAGCAAGAACCACTGAGCATTCAAACTAAAGCCAGCCAAATCAAAGAAGTGTTTAGCCCAGCATGGATTCAGTATGATGGAAATGACTAATTCAGTCTTTCACCTTTCTTCCTTTACCTATAGCTTTCCTGTATTATAGTATTTTAGAAGCAGTATAGCGTCGTGATCAAGAGCACGAATTCTGGAACCAGTGTCTGGATCCCACCTATGCTTCTTATTAGCTGTCTGGCCTTTGGCAAGTTATTTAAGGTTGCTGTGCTTCAGTTTCTCCCCCCTGTAAAATGGGTTTATAACAGTAATGACCTTCACTGGGTTGTTGGAAAAATTACGAGTGAAATTGCTATGATGCTTAGAACAAAACTGTTTCAATGAGAATATTTTGTGTTCTTTTCACTCAATTGTCTTTTTATCTAAAGATTGAAAAGAAAAGAAAGGCAAGATCAGGAGCTAGAGGTACGTTTATACCAGGATGATGTCTCACTTTTATTACTGGAAATTTTGTATAATATTTGTCTTTGGTCTCAAAAACCTACGGGCATTACTTTTTTTTTTTTTAAATAATCTGGAAAATTTTATTTTATTTTTTAAATCTTTATGGGGGTATAGTTACTTTACAACGTTGTGTTAGTTTCTACTGTACAGCAAAGTGAATCAGCTATACCTACAGGCATTACTAATTAGCATGGGTGAATAACTGAAGGCAAAGGGAAGGACGGACACACACACACACACACACACACACACACACACACACACACACACCCCACAGTATCATTAGAAGTTCCTATGCATAAGCATGTTTCTTGTATGAAGAGTTTAAAACTGCACACTAATGCTTATAGATATACTTCTTTGCAAAGATGTTTTCAATTAATGCGCAGATGTTTGCCTGGTCTGTAATATCAGACTTTTCTTATGATCAAAGGAGACTGGTATTTATGAGATATGGCAAAAGAAAGCCATCAAAGGATATTTTAAAAGTCTATATTAACTATTATCGTTGCCGTCCTTCAAAAAAAAAAAACAGTAAAAGAAAATATCACTAAAGGAATTCAACAAACTAATACTACTGCTTACGGGTTTCCTTTTATCTTAAGTCGAAGTTCTATTTAAAAAAATTCATCTCAGATGGACATTGGGTCTTCTACATATTTTATAATAGTGTGCAAACACATTAAAGTATATATAATATTCTTATATTCATGTACTGTAGTCCTTTAACAAAGGCTGTAGGTATAGTCTAAATAACCTGGAAGCATACATAATTTCTTAGCTAAAAAACAGAGGCTGTTTGGAGATGTTCAAGATTATGCATTATGACTTCATGTCAGTATGTAAGAAACCCGGTTGCAAATCTCACAGGAAGGTGAGGGTGGGAGTGAGGGTGGGGAGTGGTAGGAAAGAAGGCTAGGTGTGCACGTACTGTCTCCATTTTCTTTAGAGCAGGAATAAAATCAGTCACCAGGGATCCCGTACGCAACATAAAGCTGGGTTCCCTGGGCCTGCACCACTCAGCCACGACCCTCCTCGGTGTTACCAACTCTGCGTGGCATTTGGTTATCCTACCATTGCCGCTCGTGGGGCTTTAGTCAGAAACCGTGCTGATTTTACTGCCACTTTTTTCTTCCCAAACGGTAAGAGCTTTCAAAAGTAACTTAATGGGAAGCAGCTAGACATTTTAAAAGAGAAGAAAAAAAAAAATCCTTCTTCCCAAATCTTCTGAAACACAAGACCAAGAATGAACGTGACCTTCAACAGAGATGTCCCACCCTAGAGGGGAACGTTCGTATACACACCACCTGCACACTCCCCGCCCCCAAAAAGAGAAGAATGAATGTGACCTTGACACAACAGAGTCACTTCCCCAAGGGGTCTAGGCTCTAGGGAATCCCAAGCCTTCCCTCCAGGGCACACATCCACATTCACACACACAGTCCTACCTTGAGATTTACCTTTTTTGAGATATTCACAGAAATAGCTCACACTTTACCCCAGAGTCTAGTATCTGAAAGTACTCCCTGGAATACTGAAATTGTGTTTTCCCTTCTCTATCCCCTTGCAGATGGGACAGTCAACTTTTCTTGTTCAAGATCCTCTTGGGGGCATCTTTCCTCCGGCTCCCTGAGTTCAAGTTTACCAACAACTCTTAAAAATATCCTCCCCTGAACTCTACATAGGGACAATGAATTAGGCCTAATTTATCGGTATGATTATTCAGAGATAATCTTCCAGCCTCTGGGCTGTATCTGGATACTTGAGTCCTTAACTGAGAATTTTATCCTTTAGTATCTAAGGCAGCAGACCTAGGAAAAAGAGAACTCACGTGTAGCCATTTTCTGCCACATTTTAATCAAGTTGGGTAAAAGATTTGGTGGGAAACTTTGAAAGTAATGGCTCACATGAACTTTCTCCATGATTTGCGGATTTCACTCTCAAATGTTCCTCTCCTATTTCGACTCCATTATAATGGGTAATTGAGAACTGACTACACAGATGGGTAATGCATCCATCCATTCATTCAACAAATATTTCAAGACAATGACAGGGACATCAAATTTGCTAACATGTAGCAAGGCCTCCTTAAAAGAGGCAGATTATGAGGGAATATGGAAGATGGACAGTATATCTTTTTTTGTTTATATATTTCTGGTATTCCTTGCACATGTTTACAAAGAACCAAAAAGAAAGGGGGCTGCATTAAGAATACTTTTATGGGTTCCAAAGCAATTCATGTCTTTTATCTCTTCTACTGTTTTTTTAACATGGTAGGATATTTTAAAATAAAATAACTTTACTTTTTTGAAAGCAGTAAACTGGTGAATTTTTGATGTTTTGTGACTTCCTAAATGATGGTTTTATATTAAAAATCTCACAGTGGTAGCAAATTCCATGACTTGTCTTCAAAAGAGAAGTTAATTGGGGAATTTCAAGTTTGTCTTCATTCTACCTAGACCATAACCCTAGATCTTAGAGCCCCCAGAGCTCAGGTGCTACATCTTATGTTAGGAAAAGGGAGCATTTGGTTAAATAAATGACTAAGTGAATTGCCAGAGTGACTACATCATGCATGTTTTATACAGAATTTCTTATCTTGAATTATTGGTTCTATATATATTGGGTTGGCCAAAAAGTTCATTTGGGTTTTTTTTCTGTAAGACCTTACAGAATAATATATATATATACCTTTATTATATAGAACCGCATATTACACTATTGTTGGTGAAAATCAAATTCATTTGTAGCCATATTTACTTATATTTGCCTCACATGGTCCCCACATATCAGGGAAGAATGACCTTGAACTCAGCCTCTGCGGTCAGTCCTCCCACACCCAGTCTCCAAGTCAGTGGGTCCTCTGTGGCTCTATCAGAGCACACCTTCGGTACATGTTGTTAGAACCAACTCTTCTCTTTAATGTAAAATGATCAATGGCCTGAGACAGCAAGAAGCAGTATGCAATTTTATGCTAAGGATTTACGTTGCAAAACATCATGTGAAAGACAAATATCATATGATATTGCTTACATGTGGAATCTTAAAAAATGGTACAAATGAACGTATTTACAAAACAGAAATAGAGTCATAGATGTAGAAAACAAACTTATGGTTACCAGGGGGGAAAGCGGGGCAGGGGGCAGCGGCGAGGGATAAATTTGGAGATTGGGATTGACATATACACACTATTACATATAAAATAGATAACTACTAAGAACCTACTTATTAGTACAGGGAATTCTACTCAATGCTCTGTAATGACCTATATGGGAAAAGAATCTAAAAGAAGAGGGGATATAGGTATATGTATAACTGATTCACTTTGCTGTACAGCAGAAACTGACACAACGTTGTAAATCAGCTATACTCCAATAAAATTTAAAAAAACAAAAACAAAAAACTTTGACCTGAAGAGCAATAAATACCATGCTAAAATTTGTGGGGTACAGCTAAAAAAAATGTTACATGGTAAAAAGCTTTTGGACTTCCGTGCCAAGGACTATCTGCATCTGCTAACTTCAAGGATTCTAGTTAAGTAATGAGTACTTTCCCCCTGGATGATGGACTCCTATAAGTAGCAATCTAGAGAGGCTTCCTGATCCTGGGCCACTGCAGGTTACAGGGAACTAAGCAGACTAACTTGCCCCAGAAACCTGAAGGGGTTCGGATCCCTGAGTAAGACGCCTTCCCAACTCTCATATACCCCAGGTAACTCTAGCTTCATGCTGCCAGGTCTTAAGGAAGTCTGTGTGCTTTAATTTTCTCACCTGAACAAAGTAGAGAGCATCTGCTCTAACTTACAGGCATGTGTGGGAATAGATGCCATAAAATGGCATTCAATACAATCCATTCTCCCCCAACCCCATCAGAATTGAACTACGAAGAAAAAGTGAGGTATAAATAAGGTTTTTCTCTCTTTTCCTCTGTATTCTAGGATATCAGAATGGTATGTTACAGTAGATGGGTTCAAAGATCTCTGGAGATAAGTCCTTTCTTGGTCCTGGAATAAGAGAATGATTTGGAGTCAGGGACTTGAGATTATTTTAACCAACAAAACATCCCCCTCATGTCTCTGCATATCACCACAACTTGGACATAACAGGAGCTTCAACAAGAGGAATTTGTACTTATCAGAATCAAGAAAATCAGGTTGTTCCTCTTTGACAGATAGAGCTCTCAGAATGGGTCTTGATAAATCCTTTCCCCTGCCCCCCGCCCCTGGGAATTGAGAGATAGCTCCTTTTGGATACTTCAAAGAGGACAAGGCAACAAAGGGGAGTATGGGTAAGATTTCCAAAGGTAGACAACCTGCAAATATCTACAGAAGCCAGTATTTATTTCAAGAAATTCAAGAGTGAAATAATCACAACTGAAATAACAAAGTTAAAAAAGAATACTCATTGTAGTCTACCATCACTTTAAATGTATACAATTTTCTATATCAAAAAATGGTTATAATTTTTAATTTTGAAAACCAACTTGGGGGGCAAGAGGAAGAGATGTATTAGGGCAGAGATTGAAAGATGCTATCACAAACCTATATCTACTAACTGGTGGGTTTCTAGGGTATCCACCCCTACATCCCCAAGAGCAGAGAGAAGCAGGTACCCAAGAGCCCTCCCCCTCCTCATAAAGGCATTTCTACAGCTTCCTGAACTCCCATCTAAAGGTTGTCATTGCAACTTCGTGCCATGCTTGGCTCCAAACGATTCACGAATTCAAACTGTAAATCTTTACTATAAAGATTTCCTTCTCCTAAGCAGTAATTCTCTCTGCTCTGGTGGGGAGAGGAATGATTTGTTTTTTCGTTACTGGTTATTTCTAAGATATCTACTCTAGATTAGTCCTGCTTGAGTGACATCCTAAATGGCTCCATTCCCCAGCAGTACTTTACTTCTGATGGGAGACTGACAACCGCTACTTAGAATGTCTTTCACGGTACACAATGAAGTGTAAAACTGCTGTGAAAAAGCCCATGTTTCAAAACAAACCATCTCTATAATAAGCACTTAAAACACTTTTCATTAATATATTTCTTTGTGGCTAAAACAAAAGCTTAATGCTGCAACGTGGCCTTTGACAATTTTTTTAAAAAATAAACATTATTTCAATTTTTAGCTGGCTCAAAATAATGGAAATGCAAGTGAGGCTTGTTTGAGATGTTACCCACATACATCCTCTTAATGCTGGGGCAAATTGTGTTGTTTTCAACCAAAACATTGAAAGTTCAATAGAAATCCAAAGGTGCAAGCCTGAATTGGTAAATACAGAATCTAACAACCTCTGTATCTCAGGTATTAGCAAATACCTTTGGTGGAGAGAGATACAGTCCTGTCTAATCTTTATCCGAATTTGCAATTAAGACTTCAGAGCGGCAGATATCTGTACACAGTTCTGCTCTCTTAATTTTATTTGGCTGGATCCAAATCAAATCGGGCTTCAAACAGATCGAAAAGTAAACGTCTAATGTCTAATTGAACTAATAGACAGCACTCTTTAATACAGCTAATGTTTAGTGCCAGCTTAAGGCCGCCAGGAGCTGGAGGGGTAGGAGAAATGAACAAACAAACAGCATTTAAAAAAAGAAAGAAAGACAGAAAATCCTCCTTGGAAAACTTGTCAGGAAATGATGATTACTTAATTCCTTAATATAAATATAAAAGCCAGCCAATTCACACTGATGCTTGGCTGCGTTCCCCCCCTCTTTCCATCTCTGTGTGCTCTGAATTAGGTCTCCACTCACTCCCATTCACTGTCACCTCCCATAGAATATCGTAAGAGCCTCAAAATGATGCACTTATGAGTTTTCTTTTTCAATCTCTCGTGAGCTTCTCTCAGTTTATCGCAAATGAACAATCATGTTGGAAGGGGCCCCGTCTGTTTAATGTCATTAGCGATTGTTTCATTAAACAAACAGCCGCTCCACCATTCGGCTGCAGTTAATCTTAAATCTAAATGTGGCAGCACTCAGGACGGGTTTGTTCTCACCAATGCAGGTCTCTTAATCTACTTCAAGTCAAGGCGCTTATCTCTGCTCAGTTCAGGGATTTCTTTGTCCAAATACTAAACCAAACCCAGTGAACATTGGGAGTCCAGAATTTTTTTTTTTTACCCTCTGGGCAATTTTTTTTAAAGCGACTCAAAGTCTACAGTATATTTATTTATTGACTGTACTATTTTACAAATATTTTCCCAATACTGACAAAGTCAAATACTTTTGCAGGTTGGCGCCTAAGAGCCAGCCTAATCAGTGACTTTGGGAATACTGATAAAAGGCTAAACTGAGAACAAAAACACATTTACCGACCTGGGAATGATGGGTACTTGGAAAGTCAAAGACTTCAAGCGGTTATATACTCGTGGAAGGGTCTGATTATCTCCAAACATTAGGCTAATTTATTATTATTATCTTAACAATATTATTATTTAGTATATATTTTGTCACAGGCGTGGTCCCAGGATTCACTGGATGTTCATTTTTTTCATTGACTCAGCCAAATAATCCTTAAGGAAGAATTATTATCCCCATTTTCAGATAACAATATTATTATTTAGTGTATATTTTGTTACAGGCGTGGTCCCAAGACTCACGGGCTATTAATTTTTTCCATTGACTCAGCCAAACAACTCTTAAGAAGGTATTATTATCCCCATTTTCAGACAAAGTAACTAAGGCTTTGAGGGGTGAAGACATTTGCCAAAAATCACACTGTTGGTACCAGCAGACCCATTATTTAAAACAAGGGCACACTGGCTTTAAAGCCTATGTTCCCAGCCATAAGGCCCCACTAAAACTGGTCATCACATCAATTTGAAAATTCATGTCTATAATGATCATATATTCTGGAGTTCCTGGGAGGGTTCTAACTTACAAATTTTTGTACCCCTGCCCAACAATGTGCCCGAGATTTTTAGTGGAAATATTACCATGGTTCTAGGCTAGAGTTTCCAGGAGTAGAAAGCTACCTGTGGGTGCTTCAGGCCCAGAGAGTGAAGGTCACTTTCAAGTTATAACAAATTACCACCCTATTTCCTTACCAGAGCTTACTTAACAGAGGGGCTCATGACCAAGTTGACTTAATCTTCATAGGTGGAAACTCTCAGGTCCCAGTTACAGCCCTGTTCACCACACCAACCCCACCCGCCCCTTGTGTCTCCTCCACTCACTACTTGGCCATCCACCCACTCAAGCATTTAAACCCTGCCTGCTTTCTGTTGACTGCCTGTACGCTTTTTAAAACCCTCTGGTTGTTTTAAAATTTTTCTCCAGTCCCATAATAAGATGAAAAGATACTGAAAGGCAGAAATCAAAGTATGAAGCTCTTTACATGGTATCGAACAGTCATTCTCGCAGCCAATCAGCCAGAAAATGTTTACTGAGTACCTTTTATGCTCCAAGCACCAGGCTACACGCCAGTATCCCAATATTTGCTGCCTAATACACCTCCTATACTAATATAAGCATTTTCCCTTGCGGTAATAATTTGTCAAAGAGAATTTGAAGGTCATCCTCATTCACATCACTCTGCCCTGGCCTTTGGGAATTCCCTTCAGGTCCTCAGAGAGGACAAGCACTTTTGCCTCTACACGTTCACACCTACAGTTCCCCCAGCCTAGTATGTTATCACCCCTCTCCTCACTTGGCTCATTCCTGCTCGATCTTCAGATCTTAGGTCAGAAGGCACTTCTTCAGGGCTATGTCCCCATTCAGTGCGTCCCTGAATGGGCCAAGTATCCACGGTTTCCATAGCATCCAGGGTTTTCCCATATCATAGCCCTTAGAGCCTATGCACATCCCCCACAGGACTGTAAGCACCGCGAGAGATGGGGCTCGTCTGCCTTGTTCACTGCTGCCTCCCCAGCATGAAGGATCATGCCTGGTATGGAGGTGATGCTCAAAAATTTTTGCCTGCTTGGATGGATGGATGGATAGATGGATGGATGGATGGATAGATGGATGGGTGGGTGGATGGATGGATGGATGGATGGATGGATGGATGGATGAATAGATGGATAGATGGATGGATGGATGGATGGGTAGATGGATAGATGGATAGATGGGTGGGTGGATGGGTGGGTGGATGGATGGATGGATGGATGGATGGATGGATGGATGGATGGGTGGGTGGGTGGGTGGATGGATGGATGGATGGATGGATGGATGGATGGATGGATGGATGGATGCGTGGATGGATGGGTAGATGGATAGATGGATAGATGGATGGATGGATGGGTGGGTGGATGGATGGATGGATGGATGGATGGATGGATGGATGGATGGATGAATAGATGGATAGATGGATGGATGGATGGATGGATGGGTAGATGGATAGATGGATAGATGGATGGATGGATGGGTGGGTGGATGGATGGATGGATGGATGGATGGATGGATGGATGGATGGATGGATGGATGGATGGATGGATGGGTGGATGGATGGATGGATGGATGGATGGATGGATGGATGGATGGATGCGTGGATGGTTGGATGGATGGGTGGATGGGTGGATGGATAGATGGATGGATGGGTGGGTAGATGGATGGATAGATGGATGGATGGATGGATGGATGGGTGGATGGATGGGTGGATGGATGGATGGATGGATGGATGGATGGATGGATGGATGGATGGATGGGTGGATGGGTGGATGGGTGGATGGATGGGTGGATGGATGGATGGATGGATGGATGGATGGATGGATGGATGGATGGATGGATGGGTGGATGGGTGGATGGATGGATGGATGGATGGATGGATGGATGGATGGGTGGACGGATGGATGGATGGATGGAAGGGTGTCTATTTTAGAATAAATTATTTTATTCTCATAACCAATCAAAAATATCTCAAATCTTTTCAAAATTAAATATATATCCTCTGAAGAATAGCAGTTAATTGAAATCCATGGGATTTTGTTGTTTTAAAATTAGAATTAAGAGCAAATAAAGGACATTCTGAATGAAGTTTCAAACTTCCCCAAGAGGGTAAGGTAAGGGCAGACTTCAGCAGAGGGATACAGGGATCAGAAGACAGAGGACATGAACACTCCTTGTGTTTTGCGATTTCAACCAAGGAAATTGATATTTTATAAAGATATGTCAATTCATTTGACAAATCATCATTTGGTCTCAGCTGATAGGACAAGTACACCAGTAGGCATTGTGAGGTGATCAAAGATGATAAAACATTCTAATTCTACGAATGTATGAGAAGACAATATTGCTGATCATTAGAGAAATGCAAATCAAAACTACAATGAGGTATCACCTCACACTAGTCAGAATGGCCATCATTAAAAATTCTACAAATAATAAATGCTGGAGAGGGTATGGAGAAAAAGGAAACCTCCTACACTGTTGGTTGGAATGTAAATTGGTGCAGCCACTAAGGAGAACAGTATGGAGAGTCCTTAAAAATCTAAAAATAGAATTACCATATGATCCTGCAATCCCAACGCTGGGCATATACCTGGAGAAAACTCTAATTTGAAAAGATACATGTGCCCCAGCGCTCACAGCAGCGTTATTTACGATAGCCAAGACGTGGAAGCAACCTAAATGTCCATCAAAAGATAAATGGATAAAGAAGATGTGGTACATATATACAATGGAATACTACTCAGCCATAAAAAAGAATGAAATGATGCTCTTTGCAGCAACATGAATGGACCTAGAGATTATCATACTAAGTGAAGTAAGCCAGACAAAGACAAATATCATATGATATTGCTAATATGTGGAATCTAAAAAAGCGATAAAAATGAACTTATTTACAAAACAGAAATAGACCCCCAGACATAGAAAACAAACTTCTGCTTACGGTTACCAAAGGGGAAAGGAGGAGAGGGATAAATTGGGAATTTGGGATTAACGGATACACACTACAATATATAAAATAGATAAACAACAAGGACCTACTGTACAGCACAGAACTATACTCAATATCTTGTAATAACCTTTAATGGAAAACAATCTGAAAAAGATTCCATATATATATATATGAATCAGTTTGCTGTACACTTGAAACTAACACAACATTGTAAATTAACTATATTTCAATTTAAAAACAAATGTTTGAGCAGAGTGAGAGAGAAAAAGGCACAGGCAGGAAAGACACATAGAATTTCCCTTGAAGGGCTACAAGGATGTTACTTGTTCAGTCTCTTTTGTTCACAGCCTAGCAGCTCCAACCCATTGTTTCCCCTTCCAAAACCCACTTGATCCTCCTACTAGGAAGAGACCATAAGGTCCAAAAGAGGGGAAAAAATAAGATTTGTAAAGTAAGTTCCACCACATCATACACTTTCTTTTCTATCTATACCTGACATTCCCCTTTTGCCAAGTCTGTATCTTGCAGGATCAGCTCTGAGTAAATTGATTATTAATTTATTCAGTTCATGCAAAGAGTACACTGGTCTTCAGAATCAAACAATATTTTAAATTGGCAAACTTCACTAATGGAAACCAGGAAATAAATTAAAATCTTATGAATAATCTTGATTCCTGACTTAAATGTTCATTGAGTGAATGAATGATCTATGATTTCATATTCATTGCAAATGTCTACAAATCTTTAAAGCAGGATGGCTACAAATAACCAAATGCACTGACTTGGATTCATTGCATTCTCCCTTCCCCGGCCACTGCCTACTATCTAAAGGGAACAACACTTAAAAACAAGAACAGTAACAATAAAATATTTTGCAAAGAAGCAAAATTAATCCTTTACCTGTATTTTCAAGCCCTGAAAAGCCCAGGCTTTCTGTAGTAGGCTTAAGTATGACCACCATTTGAAATACTTTAATACTTGTCAAGTAAAGGAAGAAAAGCAACTGCACTCATTTACAAATCCTTTCTTTGAACTAGCCTGCAAGCTGGTTCATGACTTGAGGTTTACAACTTGGAGCTGTACAGCTCTTCAACGCATTGCCCAGTTTTCAGGGAATCAGTTTTGTGGCTTACAGCCCAAGGGTGTATATCCATTTCTCCAGCTGTCTGACTCTCAAGTACTAGATAATGACCCTTTGTAGTGGCTGTTAAGGAAACAATAATAATACCAGCATTCTGCCAAGTGCCATAGACCCATTGCTTTATTAATTCCCGCAGTAACACTAGATCTAGGATGGGTTGTTATTCAACTCCCCTTTTTCCTATAGATAAGGAAAATGAAGCTTGGAGGGCTATGTAATTGCCCAAGGCCATGAGTGAGCAAGAACTAGTGCCCTGTAGGAACTAATCAGGTCAGGGAGGACTTTTTCTACAACAATTCTTAGGCCTACAAACTTGACATAATTCTTGAGCTCAAGACACTTTCCCAAAAGTAAATACTGAATGACAACATATAGTATAGAAGTACCTTATACAAATAGATCCTTGGATTATTATTCAAGTGAAATTCCCAAGATGGTAAATTTTTGACAGCATATGCGGTAGGCATTTAATAAATGCTTTTTGATTAAACTCACAAGTTACCTAAGAGCACCAACTTTTACAGTAAATTTTTTCTGATCCATTTTCATTTATAGTCTACAAAAAGCAATTAAAAATAGATTAGTGGAGGCAAGAAGGGGGAACAATTATATTGGGGACCATTTTCACGGGGACATGGCATTCATGTGAGAAAATCAGTTAGCTCATTTTCCTCATATCTTCATTTTGGTTTCTTTCCTAAATACATTGAATACACTTTCATATAATACTTCATAAAAAAATTGGCTAGAGTATGAATACTTTCAGGCCCTAACATGTTCTCGTTGGTCATGGGGCCTCTTCAGGAAGTACTACAATTTTCAATAAATCACTAAGAAAAACAGAATCTTTATTACTTGAAAAAAAAAAAAATCCTTTGCTCTTAATTGCGATGCATATGCTTATTTTGAGTACTTTCTTTTTACAAATCACATGTTAGTCCAGATTACTGATCAGTAAGGTATAGTGGATAAACAGTAAGGGAGAGTGAGGGCAAAAAAAAAAGAAAAAGAAAGAAAAAAAGAGGTAGGAAAATGAGAGAGGAACCTGAAAAAAAATCATCAAAGAGAAGAGTGGTTACAAAATTATTGTATGCCTAGCGTTTTTGGCTGCTTAAAATCAATTATTTCTTCCCTGGGTATTGTAAGGCTGAGTTCAATTCTATGTTTTGATTTGTGCTTCTGCTTAAATTCGCTCCAACATTAAGTTGGCGAAGTTTTCACCATGCACACCCATGAGAAGAACAAAGATTTTGGATCCCAACAAACGTAGAGGTGGATTGATCTCAAATAATTACCATCTCTGAGTATAGGACTCAAGGTATCCTTAGTTTTGTCATCTATAAAATAAGAAGAATAATGCCTTATATAGGTTTGTGATCATTAACTATAATAAATGTAAAAACTAGCACATAGTAGCTATTCAATGCATTACAGTCTTGTAGAAAGGACAGATCTGTAAAAAAATTAAATTCAAAACGTTGAAATAAATGCTAGGATGGTTAAAAGTAATGTCTTCTAAGCCATGGTACTTCTACAGGTATCAGAATCCCCTGAGGCTCTTACTAATCATGTAAATTTCTGGGTCCCATGTCAGACCTGCAGGGCGGAGTCTCTAGGGTTTAGATTCTGGAATGTGTAAATTTGCATTTTCAAAACACACTCACTCATTGATTCCTATGTTCACGCATGTTTGAGTATTTCTACTGGGTAGAAAGAGTAAATATATTGGTAAGGGGCCAAAAGGACACAGATGACACACTCAACCTGGATGATTCCAGAAGGCTTTACTGGCAGAGGGACCAAATGTAAGGGAACTAATGACAGTAAGTAGGGGAACCACAAGAGATCACGCAGAAACCCAAGGCGAGGAGCAGTGGAGCTGTTTCCACCCCAAGGATGGATGCAGACCCGGGAAGAGGGAGAGTTGTACGGAGGAATATTCCTTTAACAGAAGCAGTGACCTTAGTTGAGGAAGGCAGCCAGAACAAGGCTGGCAGGGAGTGGTCTTTCGGAGAATAAATACTTTGTTCTCGCTTCTCTTCCTCTCTCCAATCTCCTGTGGAGCCTCTGCAATGACCAGAACCTACTGGAAGCCAGAGAGCCCAGGAGCCCTGTTGATATGGTCTCTAGAGGTCACCTCTTGGAGCAGAAACCAGTGGAAAAGTCGGAGGTTGACCTGGAGTGGAAGATGGATGACAGCAGGGACGGGAAGACTTGACAAATGAAACAGAGCTTGAGTTTGAGGATGACTAAAGGTTAACAGGAATAATGATGATTGTAATAGCCATATTAATGGAGTTTTCACTGTGCATTACTTTTCGAAGGACTTTACATGTATTCAGTGGTTTCAGCCACACTACAGCCTTGTAAGTCAGGCCCTGTTAACATCTCCATCACAGATCAGGATGCTGAGACACGGAAAGGTTAACTTGCCAGCCTAAAATTATAGCTAGTTAACAGGAAGCAGAGTTTAAGGTCGGCCAGCTGCCCCCTGGGACTGAGCTGGGAGCGCGACAGCTCCACTGTCTCAAAAGGTGTCTCTGAGGCAGACTATTATCTATAGGATGGATAAACAACAAGGTCCTGCTGTATAGCACAGGGAAGTATATTCAGTGTCCTATGACAAATCATAATGGAAAAGAATATATATATATATATATATTTATTTATTTATAACTGAGTCACTTTGCTGTACAGAAGAAATTAACACAACATTGTGAATCAACTGTACTTCAATCAATTTTTTTTAAAACATTAGAAAAAACAAGATGTCTCTGAGGGAAAGTAGGATCCAAGCTATGAGAAGAACAAATGAATAAGAGAGATGAAAGTGCCCGGTCCGGCGTGTGAGGAAACCACAAAGAGGGTGGCATGGCCATACACTACGGGATCCGGAGAGGGAGGAGAAAGCCTTGAACATCGTCCCTTGACGTTTCTTTTTTTCATCGTGGCAGTGGGGAGCTCCACGAGCCTACGAAGCTTTTGAACATGCTGTTCCTACAAGCCGGGCACTAAGCTAAGCCCTGGGCTTTCGCTGAACTCCGCGTGCTGAGGTGGAAGACAGCTTTATTGTTACTCACAAATGGAGTATTACGGATCCGTGGTTCTTTTTCACCTTTCATTGCTTGCTCCTGATATAACTTTTTATAACAGGAGCCATAGAAGCACAAACTCAAAGTATCTCAAGGCAGTAGAGGTAAAAATAGAATGTAATAGTAAAGCCAAGCAATCTTCGAAACAAATCTCATAAAGCGAACCTGTCGGGTTTTGATGTCTTCATTCAGCACACTTGTCCTCACAGAGGTGCACTCAGATGTAAAACTGTGACAAAAGAACCCGATCCTTATTATTCTGTTAGTATTATGTCTCTCTCTCTTTCTTTTGCTCCATCAATTCTCAGCCCACCACAAGGATGAAGATAAGTCCTCCCCCAGGACATACGAGTTTACAGCTGCTCCAGTTTGGGGCACCCAGGAGGTAGAATTAGGCAAAGAAGCTGTGTGTGTATGTAGGGGATGACCTGCGGAGGAGAACTGAGGGAAAAATGTTACAAGAGCAGACAGAAAACAATCCGGACTTGCTCTTCTTGGCCACTTGATTTTTATTGGTACTCCTACTCCAGTCCAAATTTGGGGATTACTGAGATGAAAAAAAAAAAAAAAATCAGAAAGCTTTTCATTCATTCCCTGGAACTTTCCCAACACCATATATGAATTGTCCTGGGACAGCAGCACATTCTGTGGTTTCAGTGCTAAAACATGTTGTCACTTTGAAAATCCGTATCTGACGTAGGAGGAAAAGTAGTGTGATATTTGATGGGATGGCAATGAGTACGTCATTAAACCTCCAGAAGAAGTTTATCATTGATATCAGAAGTCACACCATAGACACTGACCTATTGTCAATATTTATATAAAAGGAGAGTCATGCAGCAACACGGATGGACCTAGAGATTATCATACTAAGTGAAGTTAAGTCAGAAAGAGAAAGACAAATACCATATGTGTCACTTACATGTTGAATCTAAACTATGACACAAAGGAATTTATCTATGAAACAGACTCACAGACATAGAGAACAGACTTGTGATTGCCAAGAGGTGGGGAGTGCAGGGGAGGGATGGATTGAGAGCTTGGGATTAGCAGGTGCAAACTATTATATATGGAATGGATAAACAACAAGGTCCTACTGTATAGCACAGGGAACTGTATTCAATATCCTGTGATAAAACATCAAGAATATGAAAAAGAATATATATATGTATAACTGAATCATTTTGCTATACAGCAGAAATCAATACAACACCGTAAATCAACTATACTTCAATAAAATTTAAAAAAAGAAAAGAAAAAGAAAAAGAGAGTCAGGGTCTCCTTAGAAGCCTCTACTTTGTCCATCCTGAACTCAATAATTCTGCCCTCTTGGGTCAGACATGACTCAGACCAATATGCCTCTGGCCGTTGATTCAGGGTTCTCTCTCCATTATTTAGGTAACGTAGATGTCATATATTTGATTGTGGTTATTACATAATCTCTTTTCAGATCTAAACCAATTTCTCTTCCACTGCAGATAAAACTGGAGAAGCTCAGTCATTTAGAATCATTGAACTTAAGAACTAGAAGGGATCTTCCGATCATATAATCCAACTCCTTGTTCTAACAGGTAACTGATTCCACAGCAAAGGGAAAGACACTTGTCCAAAGTCATAAAAAGTGGTAAACCTGACTCAAATCGTTGCGTTTGATTCTGCTCAACATGCTGACTCGGCAAACTGTCCCCGTTAACAAGATTTTCCTTTCTTTCCTTGTTCCTTATACTTTTAAAGTCACATTGGTTTCTAAAAAAAGAAAAGAATAAAACACACAAAGGAGTGGGTACTGGCCAAAATTTCAAAGACGTGATTTCTGAAAAATAAGGGCATAAGGAAAGAAGGGGGGAATTTTTTGTGTCTACTGCCTAAAATGCCATCCAGATAGGTTAACCATAATCTAATCACCTGCAATGTTTATCTTGGGTTATGGTAACAGTGAGTTTAAAGCTATCTGAATAACAAGATACTGGGGTTTTGTCAGCTCTAGCTCCATGATGTCTGTAATTTTCAATATATCTCATGATGGAAAAAATATAAGCAATCATTAAGCCTGTGATTGCTGCTAGTACAGTTTACTCAGATAGATACATAACTTCTATCACGCCAAGCAGATAGCTGAGTAACTAGAGAGCAGTCACATGCGTATGGCTGTGTGAATGTCTAAACGGCATGGAGAGCCTTTGGCGTGGTTTTCCTCTTCAGATGATTTTCTCATTATGACATTTTATATTTATTCTGGGCTTTGTTAGGTATGCATTTCGACAAGATCTGGGGACAAGATAGGCAAAGAAAGTTCGGTCTATTAGAAAAAGAAGAACTGATTAAATTGTCGGTTGACTTTATTGGCAAAACAGTATTTCCATGAGAGGCTTGTAAGCTCTTAGGGAATTATGCCTCAGCTTACTGGTTAAAATAAAATTTTGAAAGTCAAGGTCAAAAGTCAACAAAGCCTTTGCACCTACCCAAATTGTTGGCCGGCTTTATTATTGAAGGTGGTCCATGATATGCTCGGCATTTAACATATATAGATATATGTATACGTATAACTGATTAACTTTGCTGTACACCTAAAACTAACACAACATTGTAAATCAACTATGGTCCAACATAAAATAAAAAAATTTTTAAAACATATATTGTCTGTGGTGTGATGAATTGGGAGATTGGGATTGACATGTATGCGCTGATGTGTATAAAGTGGATGACTATATAAGAGCCTGCTGTATAAAAAAATAAATAAAATAAAATTCAAAAATTCAAAAAAAAAAATAACAAACATATATTGTCTGTAATTCTCACAAAAATCCTGTAAGAAAGGTATTTTAAGCCCAGTTTCCAGTTGAGGAAACCAAAGCTCAGAACTATCCTATGACCAGAGCAAACAATTCCAGAATCTACACTCAAATTCAGGAATGTCTGGCTCCAAAGTCCAAGCTACATCCTTGAAATGTGCTGCCCCCATATTGTCTATAAAATACCCAAGCACCATTAAGGAAGGACTGGACTGAAATGACTTCAGGTGAACCAGCTATGCTTTAATATCCTAATAATATTCTACAATATCCTAATATTATCCTCCCTTAAAAACATTTATTTTGGAGAAAGGAGGAACCACTGTTATTTACTGACTGCCTAAAATTATCCTGAGGTAAATATTATGTAAATAAGTTCAATACGCAAGGAAGCTCAGTCTCAGAAAAGTTACTATCTCCTCTAGGGTCGCCAGAACTCTGCAAAGAACAGAAACCAGGATTTAAATCCCACCACGTCTGCCTGACAGACTATGTGGTAACTACTGAATTTTAAGCCTCAAAATCTAGCATCAAAATAAAACCCACTTCTTTTGGTAGGGGTGGGGGCTCCACTCCCAGCTCTACCAAATGACCCGTCTAGTTATCTTCTCCGAGCCTCATCTATTTGATATAGTTTGATGTCTACAATGTACAAAGCCCTGTGCTTAGCGTCTTAGATTCTTCAGATTCTCTGACAATTACATGAAATGAATGTAAAGTGCTCAACATAACGCCGAATATACAGTAAGCCCTCAAATATCTATTATCACGTATTAATTCTGACGTTTATTTATTGTTATTATTATTATTATTTTGCAGGTCATACTCTCTGAGCCTTAGTTTCCTATATGCAAAATAAGGACTCTTACTTGGCAGCATTATTGAGAGCATTAAAGGCAATGTACTAAAATACCGATCACACTCAGTATACAGCCATATAGCCAGGGCTACTCTGTCATACTTTGGTTATCTGTTCACCTGTCGAAGGACATCTTGGATCCTTCCAGGTTTTGGATATAGTGACTAGAGCTGCTGTATATATTTTCTTGTCCTTACTTTTAATATTCAAATTTATTTAAAATAAAAAAAAAAGCTAGGGGGTGCTTCCCTGGTGGCGCAGTGGTTGAGAATCTGCCTGCCAATGCAGGGGACGCGGGTTCAAGCCCTGGTCTGGGAAGATCCCACATGCCGCGGAGCAACTAGGCCCGTGAACCACAACTACTGAGCCTGCGCGTCTGGAGCCTATGCTCCGCAACAAGAGAGGCCGCGATAGTGAGAGGCCCGCACACCGCGATGAAGAGCGGCCCCCGCTTGCCGCAACTAGAGAAAGTCCTCGCACAGAAACAAAGACTCAACACAGCCAAAAATAAATAAATAAATAAAGAAGCTTTCATTAAAAAAAAAAAAAAAAAAGCTAGGTCACCCATTTCTCCCACCCACCCCCACCCCTGCCCTCTGGCAACCAACGATCTGTTCTCTGCATCTATAAGCTTCATTATTTATTTGTTTATTTATTTAGATTCTACATATAAGAAGATCATATAGTATTTATTTTCTAAATAAGAAGGGACTTATTTTAAACCACATTTTTACTTCCATTTTTACATGAAATACTTCCAAAAATGCCTAATATATGCATTGACATGAGTAACAAGATATAGATGTTTTGGGAAATGGAGACAAAACAATGATTAAAACATTGCCTCTTGACCTCAGAGAGTTTAAAATTCGGCAGGAGAACTGAAGAAAGTGATAAAAGTCACCACGGTAGGCAATGTTTGATTAGGGTCCCGTGAGAGGAATAAACCAAGCGTAGTTCCATTTCAGAGGAAGGACCACTCTCAAAGGGAGTGATCAAAGTCTGCTTCCCAAGGATGTCCTCTGAGGTAGTCCTTGAATAATGGATTTTGAAAAGACGTTCCAGGTACATGGACGGGCATAAGTCACCAAGGGTTAAGAGGGAAGTAGTGATTGGGCGAAATTAGCTTAAATATGTTGTGTATGTAAGAAAATAGTGTTGCATGACATTGGAAAGATCGTTTATGGCCATCAAAACTCTCTACTGCCAGGCTAAAAAGTATGGACATCATTGTAGGTCTTTTTTGTACATAACTATTCAATAATTCCTACCCTTTCTGAAAAAGCTGATGATAGATCCACTGTCAGGGCCCTGCTAAAAAGGCCTGTTCATCCATCCACTCATTCACCCGTCCATTCATTCATTCATCAAAGATGCCTATTCTATGCCAGGTACTGGATAAGATAAAGCATCAGCCTTGTTTTCTCATCGCATTTTGTTACACACAACTTCAAAAATATAGTTCTTTGTCAAATAAACCAAACACCAGATTTCAATTAATGGGAATTTCTAAAAGTCCGGACAAATAAGAGAAGAAAATGATACTTGCCTTTTATATGAATTTTACTCATCTAATAAAGATGATCCACAGTTCTTTAACATAAATACACATATGCTTATAGCAGTATGAAAAAATTCAATTGGAAAATTTAAATTAGGTACATTTCTAATTTAATGCCTTATTATCTTTGCCATAGCATGTGCAGACAGTTATCTAATAAGTAAAATATGTAGAACAAGGAAGAGGAGCCCTGCCCCAAGGGAATTTATAACACATTCTAATGTATTCTAATAGTGTGTGAAATATACATCTAAAGTCAGAATTTGTCAAAATTTTGTAACTGGGACATGCTGATAACTATGTCTAAGTATGCATCTAAAATATTCCTGCCACAGGAAAAATGTCTTATTCTGTATTTAAAAGCTTCCTTATGTACTGCTAGAAAAATAATTCATAGGCCTATACCTAGAAATATTTTGAGAAAATAATGTGGGATAGCCCTCTAGAGTTTATTTACTGCACTGTGTTTTTTCCCCTGTGATATCATTAGTTATGCAGGTGGTAAATTTATTTATAGTATTTATTTTTAAAGCTGTGTGTTTTCTTTTTTTTTTTTAATTATTTTTAAAAATTATTTCTTAAATTATTTATTTATTTATTTATTTATTTATTTATTTATTTGTGGCTGTGTTGGGTCTTCGTTCCTGTGCAAGGGCTTTCTCTAGTTGCGGCAAGTGGGGGCCACTCTTCATCGCGGTGCGCGGGCCTCTCATTATCGCGGCCTCTCTTGTTGCGGAGCACAGGCTCTAGGTCAGCAGGCTCAGTAGTTGTGGCTCACGGGTCTAGTTGCTCCGCGGCATGTGGGATCTTCCCAGACCAGGGCTCGAACCCGTGTCCCCTGCATTGGCAGGCGGGTTCTCAACCACTGCGCCACCAGGGAAGCCCTGTTTTCTTTTTTTTCAAAAGACATAGCTAATGAAGTAAATTTAAATTTCAGACCCCAACCTTTATGGTGAAAATGACACTGCTCTAGCAGTCAGGGGCCTGAGTTCTGGTTTTAGCTCTACATGACCATAGGTGAACATAGCCTCTGAGACCACACCTTTATAAAAAAGAGATGATGAGTTTTGGATTAACAGATACATACGACTGTATATAAAATAGGTAAAGAGCACAGACCTATTGTATAGCACAGGGAACTATATTCAATATCTTGGAATAACCTATAATGGAAAAGAATCTGAAAAAGAATACATATACATGTATATGTACATATGTATATATATGGATGTATAACTGAATCACTTAGCTGTACACCTGAAACTAACACAACACTGTAAATCAACTATACTTCAATAAATATTTTTTTTTATAAGTATATGCTCAACCACAGTGTTGGTTTTTTTTTAAACTTTATTTATTTATTTATTTATGGCTGTGTTGGGTCTTTGTTTCTGTGCGAAGGCTTTCTCTAGTTGCAGCAAGTGGGGGCTACTCTTCAGCGCGGTGTGCGGGCCTCTCACTATCGCGGCCTCTCTTGTTGCGGAGCACAGGCTCCAGACGTGCAGGCTCAGCAGTTGTGGCTCACGGGCAGAGTCGCTCCGCGGCATGTGGGATCTCCCCGGACCAGGGCTCGAACCCGTGTCCCCTGCACTGGCAGGCAGACTCTCAACCACTGCGCCACCAGGGAAGCCCCCTAAATATTTTTTTTTAAAGGAGATGGCATCAGCATAAAATGATGGCTGTTTCATAAAGGTGGTAGTTCCATAAACTCTAATGCTGATAGGGAGGGGCCAGGTTGGTACCAGGCAGGTGAAAGCATATGTAGTAGTAGGATCCATAAGTGAACTGGGGAAAACAGGCCCCAAATAAATGCATTCAAGTTCTAATAACACAGACCAAGACACAAAGAAAGAAACAATGCATACGTGCAGCCCACATACAGCAGCCGGTCAGCAAGATCTGCATTGGATGAGTGCAAGGGTAAGTTCCAGGTCAAAACCGGGGGCCTATGATGTTGAGGTCCCCAAAGAACTCTGCCCTCTTCAAGCCCTCACTGCTCTCTCTAACATCCCAGAGGAATTTAGCAGCTCTGGTGGAAGCTGCATATGATGAGTTCCAGAAGTTCTTCAACTTCACAGCATTTCAAAAACTTGTGGAGTTATACAGTTCTACCTTCATCCGATAGCTAGAACACAATGTGAGAAAGACAATAATTCTGACACTAAGATATAAACTCTGAAGTACTTAAACTTTCTCCAACATAATTTTTTCAACTATCATAACATATTCTTTGTCATTCTTCTAAAGGCAAAAGCTTTAGTTTGAAAGGTATGTGCTATTTGCCAACGACCTCAGAGAAAGTTAGTTTTATAAAATAGAAAGACATACTGAATTATTTTTCGGTTACCAACACCTTCTGGCTTTGGAACTAGATTCCCAAATAGCTTAGTGGATCTGACCCAGTGTCAGATTACCCAAAGAGAGGTTCAGAAATGTGCTTGTGCAGCAGCAAATCTTTTTTCTGGAAAGAAGCTGATATTTGATATTTTCAAAAAAGAACAAAAAAATTAAGTACTCTTTGCTGAATAAAATCAGAACGTCGTTGATTTCTAACACTATCTTGCAGTTTGGTATTGCTTTTATTTCTAATTACCTTTAGGTAGGAGATGAAGAGGTGAGCGTCCTTTTTAATGCCCAGCAGGATTTTCTAAAGGTCTTAACCTGCCCTGGGTCTGAGCATTTGGATGAATAGAGAAGTCAAATAAGCAGATGATGGTATGGAAACAATCAAGGACACTGTGATTTTAAGTACAGAAAATTTGGACTTAAACTACATACGCTTTTAAGCTTTTCTGTAATATTCATAGTAAAACAGTGTAAACTGTTTTTGTTTTCAAGAGAGTGGATTAGAAATTTGGATGGTTTACCATGCAGATAGGATTTACCAATGAATTCATGGATTTTCCACAGAGTTATAGCTTGCTTTTGGTTTAAAACTTCCACCAGAAATACAGTGATGTAATTTAAACAACAAATCGTTTTATTTACTCCATAGACTGCTCTTGATGTAGTATCTTACTCAGGGAATTTACTTCTGCCTTCCTTATTTCACTGACGAGCACCAAACACCTTAAGGATCCCCCCATTCTTGATGAAATTGTTAATTGTGGTTAACTATGAAAACACTTTTGTATAAGTGGTATTTGATAAACTTAGTCAGGAGTACAAAAAGAAAAAAGGAGATATTAGGGTTTTACTAAATATTCAAAGGGTTAAAAAAAAAAATTCAAAAATCTCCAACAGGCAGCCTCTAAGTTCTTTCCTGAAGAAAAAAGATAGATCCCCCTAAGGGAAAAGAGTCAGACTTGTATCTATTTGAGTAAGCAGCTGCAGATCGAGGCTAAAAAGGATAAAACGAACAATGCAGGGTAAAGGCTATGATTAGGCTCATGAAAAGCCTTGTAAACCATGAAGCAGGAGACCCTGACAGCTTCCTCCCCATGGATACTGTTTCAGTCATAATACACCACAGTACTAAAGGGATTTTTGTTTTGTTTTGTTTTTTGTTTGTTTTGTTTTCTTGTTTTTATCACATCAAGTTTTTCATTATTTTTATTGGAGTATAATTGCTTTACAGTGTTGTGTTAGTTTCTGCTGTACAACAAAGTGAATCAGTTATATGTATACATATATCCCCTCCCTCTTGGACCTCCCTCCCATCCCACCCCCATCCCTCCCATCTAGGTCATCACAGAGCACTGAGCTGATCTCCCTGTGCTATACGGCAGGTTCCCACTAGCCATCTATTTTACACATGGTAGTGTATTTATGTCAAACCTAATCTCCCAGTTCATCTTACCCCCCCTTTCCCCACCGTGATACCTACAAAGTACTAGATGATGATAATAATAAAAATAATGACACGTAACTAATATTGAAGAATGATATCGTTTATATATTATTTCATTTAGTCTTTATAGCAATTCTGTAAAAGGACATTTGGCCACAATTTAAAGATGGATGCATTCACAGCCACCAAGACTGTATAGCTTAGGAGTGGTCAAGCCAAATCTGAACCCACACACAAGCTTTCTGGCATAAGGACCTGTGCAACTGGACCCTGCGTTTCTTTAAATACCTTGGTCAGATTTTGTGCTGAGAGGCAACAGAATCGGCATTTTGTCGCTCTCCCTTTCTCCCATTCCTTTGGACTTTGGAAGCTGACGGTGTAGGGAAGCACGAGGGAACATTTCGGTTCCTTTCGAGATGGTGATTTACCCCATGTCACACGGCTGTGGCAGGGGCCACAGTTTAGGCTGCACGAGAGCACGGCTCATGTCACGGGTGTGAACGCACACGATGTTCCATTACACAGTGTGGTCGGAGGTTATGAATTGCAAAAGCAACATGAAATCCTACACTTAGGTCTCCTCTGTGCGTCGGTCATGCTGTGCCATCATCCTATTACTCTCTCACTTTATGAATGAAAATCTTCGCTGCTAAACCCTCCAAATCCGTCTCTTTTTTTTCTCCTTCATGTGGAGTACCGTGCACTCTCCTAAAGGCACTGTCATGTTTCAAAGCCATTGCTCGTAAATGAAGCCTCCGAAGTAACGTGAAAAATGCTGGTAATACATTAATGAAAAGGGCTAGAATGTGACACTAAATCCACACTCTGATTGAAGGTGTGTGAAAACTGTGAATACGTGTGAATGAGATCTACAAAGAAATGTGGAAACAATTAAGGTCATGGGACAGTGAATGATTTCTCTATTCTGGTTTTTAATTGTTGTTGAAAATGTTATTTGTACCATAGTAAAGATGTGAATGCAGAAATATTGCCTCATTTCCGGTTTGCCCTCTCCCACCTGTTGTTCATTTACTTATTGTGTAACAAGCATGTTTTCAGGGTCCCAAGATCAGTCGCCTCTCCGTTTTTCCACCCTTCCTGTGTGAATCCGTCCACCCCATCCCTTTAATTACTTTGTAAAATGGTAGTGGTCTTTGTTTCTCGCTCTTGAGCCCTGCAACCCTGTAATCAGTGGCCTAGTGGCTAACACGACTCGAATGTCTCATAAGCACCTCACCTGTAAATATCACCACCGTCTCCCCCACCTGTCCCTTTTCCTGGGGTCCTCAGGCTGGTGAACCCCACCATGCTCCTCTGATTGCCCAAACCTGACACTATGGAGCCTTTCCTATATAAATAAAATGTCATCTCTCTTTAGAAAAATATCCACCTCAACTTATCACTCATCACTTTTCCCACTGTCACTGTCAGAAATAAGGCTACTCTCACCTCCCACCAACGCCACTCAAAAGGCCCAATCTCACCTTCATTCTCTCCAGGGAAGCCAGAGTGATGATCATTTCAAAACAGGGAGCCCCTCCTGCCACTCTTCTATGTAAATCCCTGTAATAGCTCCTTGTTGCTCTTAGGATTAAGGTCAAACTGCTTAATATGTTTGATAAGGTTCTTTCTGACATGGCCTAAGCCTACATTTCGACTCCTTTCTCACTGCTATCACCTCTTCTTTCCCTACCAACCTTACTAATAACTACGACAAACCCTAACAACCACAATCACTGGGTTATGGTTCTCCAATAACACTCTCTCCTTTGAGCAACAGGGCAACCTCTCCGCACCCCAGTGCAGCACAAATTTCCCGTCTAATCCCAGTGTCTCTCCTTTAGGACTTTTCCAGCCTCCAAAGGCTGACTTAGATGCACCTCAGCTGATCCACTCAGGACCCTGGGCCTGTCCTCATCCTAGCACTTACCACACTCTGTGATAATTGCCTTGTTCTGGGTCTACAGTTCCTCACTGTACTTCAGACTCTTTGAGGGTTGGGACTGTGTCTTATTTATCATTGTGTATCCCTGGTGCAGTCCCCCATACAGCTTATTATAGCATAAATAAATGCTAAAGGTCAAGATCTATTCAAACATCCAATGGATTCCCATAGACAATATTTAGATACATTTATACTATACATATTTAGATATACATAATATAGGACCCCCTTAAATATGTTAGCAGTGAGAGAGTCTATAGAGTTTAGGAGGTAAAGGAACATTCCACGACTTCCAAAAAGATGTTACGAGAGAAGGGGGCAAATTCTCCAAATCCTGCTGAAGTTAAAGGAGAAAGGGTGACAGTCATGGATGTTACTGAGGGATGAGAGGCAGTACTAGGAGCCTGGCTAGCTGGGCAATGAGAAACCATATAACGTTCTTATACTAAGCGATATAAACTCAAAGTAGACTGTGAAAAGTTAAAAATGTATACTGTAATCCCTAGAACTACTACTAAAAAAATATCAAGAGGCATAGCTAAAACGTCAACAGAGGTGATAGAATGGAATACTAAAATGTATTCAATTAACCAAAAAGAAGATAGGAAGGAGGAACAAAAACATACAGAAGTGATAGAAAAAAAAAAAAAAAAAACACAGCAAGACGTAGGCTTAAAACCAACCATATCAGTGATTACATGTAAAATAAACAAATCAAACATTTCAATTAAAGGGAAAGATTATTATATTGAATTTTAAAAAAAAGCAAGACCCAATTATATGCTGTTTATAAGAGATTCACTTTACTTTTTTTTTAATTTTTAATTTTTTTTTTTGGCTGTGCTGTGTGGCTTGCAGGATCTTAGTTCCTTGACCAGGGATGGAACCCGGGCCCAGGTAAGTGAAAGTGCCAAGTCCTGACAACTGGATCGCCAAGGAAGTCCCAAGAGATTCACTTTAAATATAAATACACACACACAAGTTTAAAGTAAAAATACAGAAAAAGATATCCATGCAAACACTAATCCTAAGAAAGCTAGGGTGGCTCTATCAACTCAGACAAAGAAGACTTAAAGACAAGGAGAATTACTAGAGATGATTAGGGTCATTTCGTTCACACCATTTGGACAGAGCTTGTTCTGAGGAGATGAAGGCGGAGATAAAAACTTAGAAGATAAAAGAGGGCACCTCTAGGCATTTTTAATGTAGGTTTGTCTCCATACCCTGTCATCTCTTAACCTCCTGAAGTGCATCCATCACTATTTTGGATTTATCCCCCTCTCTTCCCAGCCAGGTACTACTGGCATAATCTATGGGAAGGGGCATAATTCACCAGCGCGGCTTGCCCACATGGGCTGTAATCAGCAGTGAAGTATTTTGTGACAGTTCTGTATAAAAGATGACTAACATAAATAAAACGCACTGTATATTATGCGGTAATAGAATATAAAGCACCACAGATATACTCCCCTAGCAGAGAGGATCCGGGACTTAAGTCTGTGAGAGACAGCATTCCAAGGGAAAGTTAACATTCTGCCTGGCAGCTCACCCCATCACCCAGTGGCATCCAAGCAGTCCAGCTATGGGAAGACCTTCTCCACAAGAGGCAACGAGGACTTTCTACAGATATTTATGACCTCAAATCAAGCACCAGAGTGTGATTTTAGTTATCATTCAACACATTTTGCCATAGAGGCTTTTCTTTTTAATAGGTTACAGAGGACTGAACACAACTGAGAAGAGCCTGCAAGGTCTTGCATAAAGGACAACAGTACTGGAGTCAAGTTAACATCTGAATTCTGACCCCACAGCTGACTAAATTATGTTACTATTGGATAATCACGGAAACAGTTTCTTAATATTTAAAATGGGGATCTGTCATATTCATTTCTAAAGTCTCAATATCTAACACGATGAAGTGGACCTATTGAAAATAGTTTACATCCTCTCTCTCCTCTCTTTCTCTCTCTCTCTTTTCCACATACACACACACACACACACACACACACACACACACACACCCCTTTGCTATTGTGAATGCCCAGACAGATATGTTTCCCTGAGATCTCTAACTGTGGAACGATACATGGACTTTCTTTATGAGGATCATTATTATTATTGGAGTAGAGTTGATTTACAAGGTTGTGTTAGTTTCAGGTGTACAGCAAAGTGATTCACATATATATATATATTCACACATGTGTATCTATCTTTTTCAGATTCTTTTCCCATATAGGTTATTACAAAATATTGAATATAGTACCCTGTGCTATACAGTAGGTCCTTGTTGGTTATCTATTTTATACATAGTAGTGGGTATATGTGAATCCCAAACTCCTAATTTATCCCTCCCTGCTTCCCCCGATACATGGACTCTCTATTCCATGATCCCTCCTGTGCTGACTTAGGAACCAAACCAGGGAGGCTTTCAACAGTCAAGTCCAGAGTTGCCCGCTGCCTTAAATTTGAACCATAACTGCCTTCACCGACCTGGTGCCTGTCACTGCAAACTAATTCTCAAACGAGCAACACACTGGGACTCATATACATGAGTAAGAATCTAGGCACCATTCAGGGAATCTGGTCTCAGATCTGTGGAAATTATAAAACTGACATAACAGAGGAACTTGTAGGAGGTGGTCAGAGCTTGGCTCCTTGAGAAATAGATTCTGGGATCTGCATTCCAGAGGGCTCATAGGAGGTGCTCTTAGGAGCCATGGGGGTGCAGGAAGCAGAGTGGGCAGAGGGAGGAGGGGAAGTGAGACGATGTGGATCCCACCAGAATCTTAGAGCTCAAAAAGCCCTTCAGAGTTGTCTCTATTGCAGGTGAGGGAGCCAGGCCTTTGGACCTCTGCACACACAAATCATGGAGCCCTGGGAGAGTGATTTCCTGACCAAGGAGTGCTTACCAGGCCACAGGCTGCAGACACACAGGAGGAGCTTGCCTTTGGCTGAAACATATGGCATACCCACGAAAAATTTAATACTTGGATTAAAAAGAATAAATCTTCCTCTGCTTTAAGGGACACCTACATGGAATTAAACCCATAAGGAAGAAAAAGCTAACTTCATTGTTCTAAAAGGAGGAAATATCGACAACAGAGGCTCATTACTCAATCCTGATAAACACACTGGAGTTAAAAGAGAATGTAAAAAAAAAAAAAAGAGAGAGAGAAGCATGAAGAAACTGTTCTGCAGCCTGTCAAATGAAAACCACATTCACAGAAAGATGGACAAAAGGAAAAGGCAGAGGACTATGTACCAGATGAAGGAACAAGATAAACACCAGAAAAACAACTAAATGAAGTGGCGATAGGAAACCTTCCAGAAAAAGAATTCAGAATAATGATAGTGAAGATGATCCAGGACCTCAGAAAAAGGATGGAGTCAAGGATCGAAAAGATGCAAGAAATGTTTAACAAAGACTTAGAAGAATTAAAGAACAAACAATCAGAGTGAAGAATACAATAACTGAAATGAAAAATAAACTAGAAGGAATCAATAGCAGAATAAGAGAGGCAGAAGAATAGATAAATGGCCTGAAAGACAGAATGGTAGAATTCACTGCCACAGAACAAAATAAAGAAAAAAGAATGAAAAGAAGTGAAGACAGTCTAAGAGACCTCTGGACAACATTAAATGCAACAACATTCGCATTATAGGGGTCCCGGAAGGAGGAGAGAGAGAAAGGACCTGAGAAAATATTTGAAGAGAGTATAGTCGAAAACTTCCTTAACATGGGAAAGGAAATAGCCACCCAAGTTCAGGAAGTGCAGAGAGTCCCAAGCAAGATAAACCCAAGGAGAAACACGCCAAGACACATAGTAATCAAATTGACAAAAATTAAAGACAAAGAAAAATTACTACAAACAACGAGGGAAAAACAACAAATAACATACAAGGGAAACCCCATAAGGTTAAGAGCTGATTTCTTAGCAGAAACTCTGCAAGCCAGAAGGGAGTGGCATGATATATTTAAAGTGATGAAAGGGAAGAACCTACAACCAAGATTACTCTACCTGGCAAGGATCTCATTCAGATGCGAAAGAGAAATAAAAAGCTTTACAGACAAGCAAAAGCTAAGAGAATTCAGCACCACCAAACCAGCTCTACAACAAACGCTACAGGAACTTCTCTAAGTGGGAAACACAAGAGAAGGAAAGGACCTACAAAAACAAACCCAAAACAATTAAGAAAATGGTAATAGGAACATACATTTCGATAGTAACCTTAAACATGAATGGATTAAATGCTCCAGCCAAAAGACACAGGCTTGCTGAATGGATACAAAAACAAGACCCATCTATATGCTGTTTACAAGAGAACCACTTCAGACCTAGGGAAACATACAGACTGAAAGTGAGGGAATGGAAAAAGATATTCCATGCAAATGGAAATCAAAAGAAAGCTGGAGTAGCAATACTCATATCAGATAAAATAGACTTTAAAATAAAGAATGTTACAAGAGACAAGGAAGGACACTATATAATGATCAAAGGATCAATCCAAGAAGAAGATATAACAATTATAAATATATATATGCACCCAACATAGGAGCACCTCAATACATAAGGCAACTGATAACAGAAATAAAAGAGGAAATCGAGAGTAACATAGTAAAAGTGGGGGACTTTAACACCTCCCTTACACCAGTGGACAGATTATCCAGACAGAAAATTCTTAAGGAAACACAAGCTTTAAATAACACAATAGACCAGATAGATTTAATTGACATTTATAGGACACTCCACCCAAAAACAGCAGACTACGCTTTCTTTCCAAGTGCACACAGAATATTCTCCAGGATAGATCACCTCCTGGGTCACAAATCAAGCCTCAGTAAATTTAAGAAAATTGAAATCATATCAAGCATCTTTTTCGACCACAACGCTATGAGATTAAAATGAATTACAGGGAAAAAAATGTAAAAAACACAAACACATGGAGGCTAAACAATACGTTACTAAATAACCAAGAGATCACTGAAGAAATCAAACAATACTTAGAGACAAATGACAATGAAAACACGATGATCCAAAACCTATGGGATAAGGCAAAAGCAGTTCTAAGAGGGAAGTTTATAGCAACACAATCCTACCTCAAGAAACAAGAGAAATCTCAAACAATCTAACCTTACATTTAAGGGAACTAGAGAAAGAAGAACAAACAAAACCCAAAGTTAGTAGAAGGAAAGAAATCATAAAGATCAGAGAGGAAATAAATGAAATAGAAACAAAGAAAACAATAGCAAAGATCAATAAAACTAAAAGCTGGTTCTTTGAGAAGATAAACAAAATTGATAAACCTTTAGCCAGACTCATCAAGAAAAAGAGGGAGAGGACTCAAATCAATAAAATTAGAAAAGAAAAAGGAGAAGTTACAACAGACACCACAGAAATACAAAGCATCCTAAGAGACTACTACAGCAACTCTGTGCCAATAAAATGGACAACCTGGAATAAATGGACAAATTCTTAGAAGGGTATAACCTTCCAAGACTGAACCAGGAAGAAATAGAAAATATGAGCAGACCAATCACAAGTAACAAAATTGAAACTGATTAAAAATCTTACAGCAAACCAAAGTCCAGGACCAGATGGCTTCACAGGTGAATTCTATCAAACATTTAGAGAAGAGCTAACACCCAGCCTTCTCAACTCTTCCAAAAAATTGCAGAGGCAGGAACACTCCCAAACTCATTCTATGAGGCCACCATCACCCTGATACCAAAACCAGACAAAGATACTACGAAAAAAGAAAATTACAGACCAATATCACTGATGAACATAGATGCAAAAATCCTCAACAAAATACTTGCAAACAGAATCCAGCAGCACATTAAAAGGACCATACACCATGATCAAGTGGGATTTATCCCAGGGATGCAAGGATTCTTCAGTATACGCAAATCAATCAATGTGATACACCATATTAGCAAATTGAAGGAGAAAAACCATATGATCATCTCAACAGATGCAGAAAAAGCTTTTGACAAAATTCAACACCCATTTATGAGAGAAACTCTCCAGAAAGTGGGCATAGAGGGAACCTACCTCAACATAATAAAGGCCATATACGACAAACCCACAGCAAACACCATTCTTAATGGTGAAAAACTGAAAGCATTTCCTCTAAGATCAGGAACAAGACAAGGATGTCCACTCTCACCATTATTATTCAACATAGTTTTGGAAGTCCTAGCCACGGCAATCAGAGAAGATAAAGAAATAAAAGGAATACAAATTGGAAAAGAAGAAGTAAAACTGTCACTGTTTGCAGATGACATGATACTATACATAGAGAATCCTAAAGGTGCCACCAGAAAACTACTAGAGGTAATCAATGAATCTGGTAAAGTTGCAGGATACAAAATTAATGCACAGAAATCTCTTGCATTCCTATACACTCATGATGAAAATCTTAAAGAGAAATTATGGAAACACTCCCATTTACCACTGCAACAAAAATAATAAAATACCTAGGAATAAACCTACCTAGGGAGACAAAAGACCTGTATGCAGAAAACTATAAGACACTGATGAAAGAAATTAAAGATGATACCAACAGATGGAGAGATATACCATGTTCTTGGATTGGAAGAATCAATATTGTGAAAACGACTATACTACCCAAAGCAATCTACAGATTCAGTGCAATCTCTATCAAATTACCAATGGCATTTTTTATGGAACTAGAACATAAAATCTTAAAATTTGTATGGAGACACAAAAGACCCCGAATAGCCAAAGCAGTCTTGAGGGAAAAAAACGGAGCTGGAGGAATCAGACTCCCTGACTTCAGACTATACTACAAAGCTACAGTAATCAAGACAATATGGTACTGGCACAAAAACAGAAACATAGATCAATGGAACAAGATAGAAAGCCCAGAGATAAACCCATGCACCTATGGTCAACTAATCTATGACAAAGGAGGCAAGGATATACAATGGAGAAAAGACAGTCTCTTCAATAAGTGGTGCTGGGAAAACTGGACAGCTACTTGTAAAGGAATGAAATTAGAACACTCCCTAACACCATACACAAAAATAAACTCAAAATGGATTAGAGACCTAAATGTAAGACCAGACATGATAAAACTCTTAGAGGAAAACATAGGAAGAACACTCTTTGACATAAACCACAGCAAGATCTTTTTTTGATCCACCTCCTAGAGTAATGGAAATAAAAACAAAAATAAACAAATGGGACCTAATGAAACTTAAAAGCTTTTGCACAGCAAAGGAAACCATAAACAAGACAAAAAGACAACCCTCAGAATGGGAGAAAATATTTGCAAACGAATCAACGGACAAAGGATTAATCTCCAAAATATATAAGCAGCTCATGCAGCTCAATGTTAGAAAAACAAACAACCCGATCCGAAAACAGGCAGAAGACCGAAATAGACATCTCTCCAAAGAAGACATACAGACGGCCAAGAGGCACATGAAAATCTGCTCAACATCACTAATTATTAGAGAAATGAAAATCAAAACTACAATGAGGTATCACCTCACACCGGTTAGAATGGGCATCATCAGAAAATCTACAAACAACAAATGCTGCAGAAGGTGTGGAGAAAAGGGAACCCTCTTGCACTGTTGGTGGGAATGTAGATTGACACAGCCACTATGGAGAACCGTATGGAGGTTCCTTAAAACACTAAAAATAGAATTACCATATGACCCAGCAATCCCACTACTGGGCATATACCCAGAGAAAACCATAGTTCAAAAAGACACATGAACCCCAATGTTCATGGCAGCATTATTTATAATATCCAGGTCATGGAAGCAACCTCAATGCCCATCAACAGATGAATGGATAAAGAAAACGTGGTACATATATGTATACAATGGAATATTACTCGGCCATAAAAAGAAACGAAATTGGGTCATTTGTAGAGATGTGGATGGACCTAGAGACTGTCATACAGAGTGAAGTAAGTCAGACAGAGAAAAACAAATATCGTATATTAACACATGCATGTGGAACCTAGAAAAATGGTACAGATGAACCAGTTTGCAAGGCAGAAATAGAGACCCAGATGTAGAGAACAAAGGTATGGACACCAAGGGGGGGAAGTGGGGGGGGGGGCGCGGGAGGTGGTGGGATGAACTGGGAGATTGGGATTGACATGTGTACACTAATATGTATAAAATAGATAACTAATAAGAACCTGCTGTATAAAAAATAAATTCAAAAAAATTTTTTAAATTAAAGAAATTAAAAACAAGAGAACCCAAACTTTTGAATAGAAACTTATCCATGGCAATACGTCCTCAGAGGGACACAGTGAAGCAGTAATATTAATCTGTGAATTGATGGCCCTTCTCCTCAAGGTCACCCCACTCAACTCTAACATGATAATACTAAACAATGCCAGAATACAAACCTGAACTGTGAAGAAATCTCTTTTTTAGTACTTATTCAAATGGTATTTGTATCTCTGTTATCATAAGGAGACGTAAGCTTTATGTATGTATAAACGTCTAGGGCAAAACATTTACCCAGTTCACCTTCAAACGACTTCCACCATCAGGAATTCCCAGGAGGTCCAGTGGTTAGGGCTCCGAGCTTCCACTGCAGGGGGCATGGGTTCGATCCCTGGTTGGGAACTAAGATCCCTCATGCCACGCAGTGCGGCTTAAAAACAAAAAAAAAAGACTTCCACTATCTTTAAAAAGCCCTTTTGGTTACACTCTTACTTTTTGAACCATAATGGATTTAAAATTATCTTAATACATCTTTCTAACAATCTAAGTCACAAATGTTAAGATGATTAGAAGTACCTTTGATGTCAGAAAAAGGGAGGTAAGATTCATCTGGGCAGATGTTAGAAGAACATTGTAATAAAAGGTTAGGATTCAGTATTTGGGGAATGACCTTGGCCTACTGGCTTATCCCTCCTGAGACTCAGTACTTTCACCCGTACGAAGGGCACAATATGCACCACTGGGTGATGTTAAAGATCAAATGAGACGCCCGATATAAAGTCACTAGCACCCAACATATTATACGCACCAAGCATAGAACAATGTTAGTTTCTTCTGCTTTGTCTCCTTCTGCATAAACTCACTGAGAAATTTTCTGAGAACGTGAGGCTTCAATTTTTTTAAAAAAGTGGTATATGATGTTTCCATAGCTCAGATCTACAGCAAAAATGTTGAAAAGTGTAGCAAGAGGGCAAGTGCAAAGAAATTGTGGCTCATGCTATAGCCGGTGATTAAACCTTAATACAACATGACAGTTTTAATTTTTATATAAATACCACCAGGGCCGATCATTCACATTATGGATTTCAAGCTTAACAAATGTAATTTAAACACAACAAAGCTACTTTTAAAGGAGTGCTGTCAAAGCCCTGACATCTGCAACATTGAAAATGCTCCACGTATAAGATTTGAGATGGAAAACCTGGCAATTCTTCTCTCTACCTGACACAAGTTATCAGGATGGACCCTGGGAATGCCTGGACATTGTTTACGTTGACTTATTGATAGGTTGGGACAATTTCTCATGAAACCATATATATTTAGATATAGAATAAGAGCTAGTAACTGCTGGGATTTGCTCAGTGCTTATTGAATCAGGCTCTGGGCATACATCCTCTAATTGTCACAGAAAAGCTATGGGTCCATTATTAGCATTATCTTCATTTTGCCAAAGACAAAACTAGAGCAGAGAAAAATCTGGAGGCCCTTATTCCAGATTGCTCTCCTCTTATCTATATTATCTCTATAATGTAACAAACCACATAGTGGGAGTGGGGTTTACAGAAGAGCAAACAGAGGTTCCAAGAGGAGAAGGGATGGGCAAGGTCCCACAGCTAGTTAGTGACAAGGCAACAACTGGGACTCAAAACCCAGACTCACGTTCTTCCTCCTGAACCTTATGTTATTTCTGGATTGTGGCTCCAGCACAAGAGGTTAGAATGTATTCAGCAAAACAAAGCTTTATGTTCATGACACAGAACCAAGTATCATGACTATTGTTGACTCATAGGTTTATCAACAACATACACAGGTCCCATATCTTTCTACTTCAGTACTAAATTCAACTAGTAAGTTTCAAAATAAATAATTCTGTGATGCAGTCTCAAACCGCTAGCTATGCACTTATTATTTTAACCAAATTCAAAATAATAACCAATATTATTGTCTTATCAAGAGTTACCATATGATCCTGCAATCCCACTCCTGGACATACATCTGGAGAAAACGTTAATTCAAAAAGGTATATGTACCCCAGTGTTCATAGCAGCACTATTTTCAATAACCAAGACGTGGAAACAACCTAAATGTCCATCAACAGATGGAATGGGTAAAGAAGAAGTGGTACATATATACAATGGAGTAGTACTCAGCCATAAAAAAGAATGAAATAATGCCATTTGCAGCAACATGGATGGACCTAGAGTTTATTGTACTAAGTGAAGTAAGTCAGACAAAGACAGATATCATATGATATCACTTATATATGTGGAATCTACAAAATGATATGAATGAACTTATATACAAAACAGAAAGAGACTCACAGACATATAAGATAAACTTAGGGTTACTAAAGGGGAAAGTGGGGAAAAATTAGGAGTTTAGGATGAACATATACATACTACTATATATAAAACAGATAACTAACAAGGACCTACTGTATAGCACAGGGAATGATACTCAACATTTTATAATAACCTATAAGGGAAAATAATCTGAAAAAGAATAAAACTGAATCACTATGCTGTACACCTGAAACTAACATGGCATTGTAAATCAACTATACTTCAATTAAAAGAAAAAAGATCTGAAAAAAAAGCAAATACAAAATACACCTGGTTCATGGGTAATAAGTCTATAGAAAAGGACAGTATATTACTATTTTAACTTCTCCACTACTTGCATAACATATTCATTCTTTCATTCAAATATTTATTGAATACCTACTATGTGACAGACACTGTGCTCAGTACTAGGGATACATCCCTGAATAGCAAAAACAAAAACAAAAACAAAAAACTCTTGCTTCAATCTTTGCTGGAGAGTAAGACCATAGAGAAATCAAGGTAAATTTATTTAGTTGTTGCTGTTTTTATTTTAAGAGCAGTGACGAAAACGGTAGATAATAAATATTATATTTGCAAACTTCTTTATATAGCACTCAAATTTTTCTTATTTCTCTTATTTTCTTATTTCTCTTATGTTCAACAATGAGTTTAAACACGTGAGCATATGCAGAAGTCCACTGGCAAATCAGTTAACATTTATTTAATGTCTTCTGCATCCCAAACACTAAACGAAACATACTGTTACAGTTCCAAAGAGCTTATATTTTAGTGGACTAATCAATGCAAACAAAAAGAGGCAACATACATACCACTCCTGGTGCCCTAATGCAGGGGAGACCAACTTTGCAGGTACAAATATCCCTCTCTTTACTTTTTTGTCTCTGCGTGGTTGTCTCAGAAAGCCAGGCATGTAACCAGGTAAAACAGAAATAAATCATAGGGGAGTGGCAAGCCCAACTTTCTTGCTCATTTCCAGACAATTCCTGGGAATCGTGAATGTGCAAAGTAAGAGCCAGACTGGCCGGATTCATATTTATGTCCTGCACAGGGGTATACAGACATGCCGTGTGCAAATGCTGGCGATTTCAAGGTGACAAGCCTCTGATTGAGAAGTCTGGAGGTCGATAAGTCTCATTTGGGGTCACCTGGCCTGGCTGTCACCTCGGCTGACAAAGAGGAAATTTTTAGAAAATAAACCCCAATAAGCTTTGAACAGCGGGGCCTCCATTTCCAAAATAATTATGACAACGCACCATGTCTTCCAGCTTAAAAAAAGAAACTGATTTCACATTTCTTTCTGTTAGGAGCAAGTCTCACGTGAGTAAATAGTTACAGCCCCGATTACAAAGGTCTGGGTTTTCAAGCCAGACACAAGAGCACTTAAATATAATAGAGCTGGTAGATGCCTTTTAAATCCTTTTTCTTTTTGGTCAGAGAGACAGATTTGCACTTGTTACAGGATGACTGAGTAAGTCACTCATGGCATTGCCATTTGGAGTAATGGCACGATTCCTTCCTTCTTGGGGTGTTAAGTATTTTCTCTCTGTCTCTGTCTTTCCCTGTATATATTAATATCTAATTTTCATGTTGGAGATCAAAATGCAGGCAAGCATTTTCTGCTGTCGCACTGGGAAGATAGAGTACATTTTAGAAACTCTAGAGGAATTCAAGCCTCAATCATGTTCTAACTTATCGATTTATGTGAATCAATATGCATTTTTGCAAACTATCTTTCAGCTTTCTTTTTTTTGTTAAGTTTCGCACTTTGCAGCAGAATTAGGTTATTTTCATTAGAAAGAGCTTCTAATTAACTAGTTCTTTATTGCAAAGAATACAAATTCTGCTCTCAAGAACGCTATAACATTTTGTCAATAGTTCAGAACAGGGCTAATGATCCTCATTAATGAAAGCCCCGTGTGAGTCTGAGATCTCCATTTGATTCCTTTTATCAAAGTATGGGATCCTAGGCAAAAAATAGCTTTACAGTAATCATTTTCTACTGCACAAATAAATAAAACAAGCGTTCCAGAGAAGGTGACAGGAAATGTGTGGTGGAAAATAAAAAATATCCCTTGTCAGTTTTAACAGGTATTCAATTTTTTGGACCAATGAGAAATTGGGGGGAAATATTTTCTCATTCTTTGTTTCTCACTGTCTTAAAACAAAATCTACTCAGATGTCCCCTGTTGATTATAAATAATCTCATGTATAGATATCAGAAAGTGGAATAAAGAAGGAATGACATAACTCCAATCTTACATTTCTCCTAAGAATTGAGGGCATCTTAGAATCTCCCGGGGAGCTGGGGTTTGAGGGAGTTAGGGGATGGACTTGTGTAGTTCGAAAATGCTTTTCAGGTGATTCTAATATAGCTTCTGGTTGAGAATTTAGAATTTATTACCTGGGTTTGCCTGATCATGTCTCAATTATATTATGAATGGCTCCAATCTCTATTCCCTTAGAACAATACATCCACTAGGAGAGGCCCTCTGCAGAGTGACTGTATCTGAGGAAGTAGGGCTAATTAACTACTGTGTGTGTGTGTGTGTGTGTGTGTGTGTGTGTGTGTATAGTATTATTAATAATTGTGCAGCTAACAAAGTAGCATAGCTTTTATGAACATCCTCATGTATGTTTTTTTGTTTGTTTGGTTGTTATTTGTTTTTTGCGATATTGATATTTATTGACATCAATACAAAGCAAGGGAAGACTAAAAGTTGATAGCTAACAGGAAGAACTATTGGTGCAATTTCTTTCCTGGAGAAGGTATGCACTCAGATCATGAGACCTTAAATAAAGACTGGATTGTCAAAAACCAAATAAGGGTTAAATTTTACCTATTAATATAAAAAATTGCTAAAGGCAAAAGCAGAGGTTTAGAAATATTCTTTATGCTAAATCACATAAGCAAAGCAAAAAATTAAAACTCATCTTAATCCTAACACTTTAGCACATAGGATACACACACACACACAGACACACACACACACACACACATACACAACACATATGGGATGTTTGTAAAAGCTATGCTGCTTCATTAGCTGCACAATTCCTAATATGAATGTACTTAACAATAGCACAATCTGCCTTATAACATCTACCTCCCTCAGATATTATCTTTTAAAGGTCCAATGTTTTCATCACTCATTTTCAATTAAAATTAAAAAAAATAATTTAGATTATTTTACCTCCTAGGAAATCCCATTTCCTGACCCTAGCTTTAGTTTCTGTTGTACACCTATAAATATATCTCCTCTCACTACAAGACTACTGGCTTAGGTATTCATAGTTTCCCAATCTCAACTAATCTACTCCCTCTTCAATTTGTCACAAATTCCTAATGGGATTCAAATCCTCCTGTGTCCCTTTCCAGTGTCTGGACAATACTGTCATGATATCTAGGGTGACACAAGTTCATTCTAAGGGACCGTCCCAAGACCATGTTCCCATGGGGACTCCTGCCTGAGCTTTGTCCTGACTCGCCGAATATTTCTAGTCAATATTCCGTTCAAAACATTTCCCACTATTGATTTGTAAAATCTTTTGCAGTCTCTCTCAAAGAATTAGAATAAAAAAGAACATATTTGATTTTAAAATTCAAAATCATCTTATCTTGCCTTCTTTTGCAATACTGGGTGATTCCATCATCATTTGGGGTACCGTTGACTTGTTTTGCACCCTGCCTTTTGATTTCATTTCTTGATCTCTTACTTAATACAGTTCTTCCTGAGCTAATTACAATTTCATTAGATTAAGCGAGGTCCTTAAAAGCAGTGTTTATCCATTCATTACACTAGCTAAAATTTCCTGTCACCCTATCATACTCCTCTGAGAGCTTCTTTTTCATAATTTACATCTTATTTTTCTCTTTTTCCAATGTTGAATGTTTTCTCAATCATTTACCACTTTTGTTCATTTGCCATGCTTCTCCTAACATGTTGAAAACACCCATGATGTTATAGTTAATTGTAGTCAAGGATTTTCCCTTTTAAGCTAAGAATAGCTTTTGCTAGAGCTTAAAAATAAGTTCCTTGCGGAGGCTTTCATTCCATTCCACAGTAGCTCTAAATCTAAGTTACATCTCATAAGTCATAATAAAAGAAACCCTTGTTTACTTTATTTCTATGAACATAATAGAAACACAAACACTTATCCTAGAATTTATGGAAAATACATATATGAAGCCCTAGATTCAAATTCTGAGGTTCAATAGAGAAGGGAGTTCCATAAAACACTACAATTATTCCAGATGATCTAAAAACAAAGGTATACTAGAAAAAGAATAGACACATGTACATGTATAACTGAATCACTTTGCTGTACACCTGAAACTAACATGACATGGTTAATCAACTATGCTCCAATAAAAAAATAGAAATTTTTGAAAAAAGGTATACTAGTGAATTTCTCTGTGATTCCATTTCCTTATCTTCAATGTGGTTAAGGAATTATCGAACAGATGATTACATCAATGTCTTACTGAACAAACTCCATCTCTAAAAAGTGACTATTTGGCCCCAGTTTCCTTTCTTCCTTTCTCCTCCCTGTCGTCCCAAACCCCCTCCAAAAAGCTTACCAGTTGGTTAGTCTGTGTGTTATTAGTTCATGGAAATGTAAGTATTATTTAACAATAAAAATAAGAATCGCACTCAAGCGAGTCCTGAATTATTCATGTACTCTTATTTTACATAATTTGGCCATCCTTCTTTTTATTGCTATTTCAGTTTCTATCACTAAACAATTCTCCGCTAGGTCCACCTTGGATTCCTGTGAACAAGGAGATAACACTTGCAAAATGTTCCCTCGGAGACGATATTCTGAGCTGATGTCCAAACATTTACAGCCAAAGCTAAACTATGAAAAACAGCAAGGAATACCCTCAGTGCCCAGAATGAAAAGTAGAGTATTAACAAGACTTTTTTTTTTTAATCAAATTTCTTTAGAATTTCAAAATATGTAGTGACACAAAAGCTAGCAAAATTGAACCATCACAGGAATAGACTTTTAAGACTGCCATTGTCACTCTATATTTTCGTCATGAGGACACACAAACCCAGGACATCATTTAAAACACAATTAAGGCACTTAATGTGGTTTTGCCATTAAAAGTTTTAATGGGCAATGTCAGTCTCCCTATTTGGTAAGTAGCAGGAGGAAGGCAAGGAGCATATCTGAACAGGTGAGTGTTGGGAAGATAGGATATAAAGCTGGGAAGCAGCTTGCGCCCTCAGCAAAATGTCAAGAGCTGGTGAGACGAGCCCTTATGATGGTCAATATTTTAGACATCACAGTGTCAGGGCACAGTTTGTGCAGGCCTGTATCTTACACAGCAGGCCCTCTGAGCTTCATTGGAATTTTGCTCAGAGTTGGAGGGAAAAGCTAGTTTCAGTGGCAACATCCAGACAGAGCTGAAAAGAGCAAGAAGAGAAAGCAAAGAATCGTGCTAGGCGATTCAACATGGGTATGAGAACAGCTTTCTCCAGCAAGAGAAGGGTCTCCTTTTTCAAAAATCACTGTTTATTGTTTTGCACATTTCCAAACAAGCATTTTTTAGCAAGTCATTAATGCAAGGGCCTGGAAGTGTAAACTGAACCTTTGTGGCAACATTCTTGAAATGTTCGGGGTGAAGTGTGGGAAAGGGAAAAACACACACACACACACAGATGGAAAATACTGTCGTGAACTGACATGTTCTATTTAAAAACTGTTTGTCAGCCGTAGTTAAGTTGACGCCGTCAGCATGGCAACAAATCATAACATTTTGCATGTTTCACTGCATGCTTGAAGCAGAGATAGAACCTGGCACGTGGTGGTAGCACACAGATCGTGGTGCGGGGAGCTTAGGAACTGTGCGGTTAGTGGAACGGGACAGAACAAGTCTGATCTGCTAGTCCCTAAAGGCCAGCCACCAGAGAAGTGGACATCGCCTGGCGTGCTATTTCTCTGTGTCTGTGAGAGAAAAGTGCTGCTTCAGAGAGAGTTTTTAAAGCAAGATGCCTGTAGCCCAGGGGTACTAAGGGACAATCCCTCCTCTACTTTCCCTAATGTCTGCAGTTAACATAGAGATTCATGCCCTGTCAGGACAGCATGCTCCTCCAGACTGCCCTCCTTTCTGGTTTTATCACAATGGAGAAAAGGGACGACGCTGAATAACACCAACTAGAACCAGGCTTGGAGGCGTAAGATCTGTATTCCTGCTCTGGGACAGACAGGGCTACTTGTCCGGCCCAATCTGCTCTTCCCCGTTTCCTGGATCCGAGGGGAGACTGCATTCCCCGGGCCAGCAGCTGACAAGCCACATGACTGAGCTCTTGCCAATGAATTATGAGCAAAAGTGCAACTTCCACCTCACTTACTCACGAGAAACGATCTGGACCTGGACTTTGCTCTTTTCCCCTTTCCTTGGCTGGCATGACCAAGGTCAGGGCAACCTTGGAGGCCATGTATTGGAGATGGCAAAACTACTGGCAACCCGGGTTTCCTAAAGACCTGTGAGGGGCATGGCCACCTATCCACCCAGAGCATTCGCTTCAGTCTTTCACATGACAGAGAAACAAACATTTATATTCTTTATTCCACGCTATTTTGGAGAATGCTTGTTACAGAAGCTTATTACCCCTGACTCATTCAGGTGCTAAATGGACACGATCTGTAAAATGGACACGATCATATTTGCCCTTTTTTAACCTAATGGAACATGGACGTAAGTCATTCTGTAAAATGCTGTCATACAAACATAAAATATAAACTAATATAAGAATTCAAAGGAAAGAGCAACTCCTTCTAGGTGGAGTGATCGCAGAAGATTAAAGAGAAGAAGTTGAGCTGAATCTTAGTAATGTTTGGATAGAATTTTAAGTCACAAGGAGGATGTAAAAGGATGGAGAAAAAGCATCCAAAATTTAAAATAAAGACTGCATTTTTCAGAGTATGGTAGAAGACAGTTTGGCTATAGTTAAGGAATCTAGTAGAAGAGTAATGGGAAATAGGGCTGGAAGATAGGTTTGAGAGCTGGATCGTAGAGGGTAAGAAACACTTGAACACTAGAATAATGAATTCTGATTGATCTTGGTTAGTGGGGGTAATTTCATTCTCTTTACTCATACTTGGTTGAGGATAGTCACTGGCTTGAGACACTGTTCTGTAGAGACGCATTGCTTGGATCTGGGAGAGTTAACTTGTGATCTGAATGGAAAGACCAAGAGAATCAGAGATGCCAACCCAGAATCTTAACACCGTGGAGCCACTGAACAAACCTGGAAGCATTTATCTCTAATCTTCCTGTGATATGGGATAACTAAATGCTTATTTTTCATCCAGCGTTAATTGGCATTTCTGTTACTTGCAGCTGAAAGCATTGTTAAAGAGTAAGCTGTATAAATGGTTCACTTAGAATCACAGAGAACAACGTATCTGGAAAAAGATTTGATCTCTGAAAAGATTACTTGCAAAACCATCACTTTAATTTCTCAGACATGTGCCCTTCATGATCAATACATTGGAGCCACAGACTTTCACAAAAACATTCTGAGATATGTTTACAAAAGCAATCTAGATATTGACTTTATTAGAAAGAAATTTTTTTGTTATTGATAATTTGTACTTATTTTACAAGCCTATCACTTTTATGATACCCCTGGTGCATAAAAGTTATATATATTCAAAAGAAAGTCAGCCAGTAGAAAATTTTTGGTAAAACTTCAGAGCTAGGAAAACCCTGATAACTCAATTAGATCTTCTCCACAGTTTACAAAGGAGAAAGTTCAGGCCTTGGTACTATATTACATGCCTTGCTAAAAACCATGACTAGAACCCAGCCCTTACTTTTTTTTTTTTCTCCACAAAAAATCACAATTAGTTCCATTGCTGTCAACAAGATTTTCTTTTTGTTCCCAGTATAAGAAATACATGAATATTTTATTTTAAAGATCAAAGAGGGAAGGTCAAGGTTACATGGCATTACCTATAATTACTGGGCATTTTACCAGTAGCATATGTATCTAAACCTCAAATTTGAAATTGAATATTTGAATAATATTTAGACCAAAAGGATCTATCCAAGCACATACACAAGGGTCAGAAGCGTGTTGTCAGTATTATTCATTATCTCTCTGACACCCATGCACGATTTGCTAAATACCTCATTTCATATCATGTCCTATATCTGGTCATTTCCCTAGATCTAGTCCTAAATTAAGCAAGGATTGGAAGTCAGTCTGAGCATAAATACAATACTAGAAAGTAATACCAATGTAATTTATTCTTCCTCTCTCTAGCTATTACTCTCATACACTCCCAAGGTTTTGCCAGGTTAAAGCAGGGAAAGGCCAGGGGAGAAAAGCTGCTTTTGATATTTATAACCCTCAATCACTGCTTCGGAAACAAATATCCAGAAGAAAAAGGGAGGTAAGAACCAGATCTGCTTAGGCATCTTTTACATATGTGAAGTAAAGATGGGGTGGAGGCCATAGGAAAAATGCAGAGTACTCTGGTGTATTTCGTCAGATTGAATAAATGCTATTTAATACGTGTCTTTATGTAATATAATTCAGTCCTTAAGAAGAGAACGAAGCAGCAGAATTTGATACTTCAGTCCAACTTGGAAAATTTTTTTCTTAGATGATCTTACAACAAACCCTGCACTGGTTTGTTAAATATAGTGGTGCACAAAGAAAAGTTGCCTGGCTCTGGTTGATTTTGATGCCATACCATAGGAGCCATGGAAGGGACTCATTCAAATACAGCCTCTCGTGCTGTTCCCATTTCAATTTTCATAAGGCACCATGATCCCTTAGTGAAAAAGAATTGCTCCTTGTCTGCTGCTGATAGGGATATGATCAGTGACCTTAAAACCTTTTCTTTGCAAAATCAGAATCATGTCAGACAGTTAGAATTCAGAATTTCTGTCTAACAAAATTTCTAGACAGACATTTTAGGCTGCTGTCCCTTTTGGCTGGCCCATCTTTATCTTCCATGTTTACCACCCCAGCTCTAAATACTGCCATTTCTTCCCATGGTGGTTGCTAACATCTGGATATTTTTGATCATGCTTCTTCACTGCTAATCTTGGAGAATGAGCAGCTCAGTTTGGTGTTTTTTTTTTTTTTTTTTTTTTTGGTCACGCTGCATGGCTTGCAGGATCTCAGTTCCCCAACCACGGATTGAACCCAGGCCACGGCAGTGAAAGCCTGGAATCCTAACCACTAGGCCCCCAGGGAACTCCCAAGCAGGTCAGTATTTGGATGGAAGACTGTGATGGTAAGCCTCCAAGATGCGCCCCACCCCCCAAATTACCCCTTCTATATTCATATCTTTGTATAGGTCCCTCCCATATTGTACCAGGATCAGTCTGTGTGACCAGAAGAACACAGCAGAAGTAATGGTACGTCACTTCTGAGATTAGATTATAAAAAAACACTGTGGCTTCTCTTTTGGCCTCTTTTACTCTCTCTCTGATTGTGCGCTTTGGGGAAAGCCAGCTGCCGCACCACGAGCAGCCATCTGGAGAGGCCCACATGGTAAGGAACTGAGGCCCTCCAGCTGGTAGCCATAGGCGGGAACTTGGAAGGAGACCCTCTTGCCCTGTCATGCCTTCAGAAGACCTCAGCCCTGGCCACCACCTTGAGTGCAACCTCATGGGAGACCCAGAGCCAGACCTAGACCACTAAGCTGCTCCCAGACTCCTGACTCTCAGAAGTTGTGTGAGATAACAGATATCTCCTGTCTTAAGTCATTACATTTTCAGGTAATTTGTTCTGCAGCTTAATACATACTAACAGGCAGTGTAGGGTTTTTGTTTTTTGTTTTTCTTCTAATCTTTAAGTGACTTGAGGATAGGAGCCATATCTTATTCATCTTCAGGTTCAGGAGAGTGCCTTAGGGCACAGCAGATCCAATAACCATTTTCTGAATGAATGATCATCTCCTTCCTGTGTTTATCATTAAAAAGTAAATTCAATGACAATTACACTTCCAGACTTCTGGCTTAACTAAAGATTTTTTTTTTTCTTTTAAGTAATGTGGTTTAACCCAGAGAATATAGAAGAGGAAAATAATTCTGAAATGAGATCAAGCTTTCAAAAGCTCCAATTTTTTTAATGCTCCTACCATTAAGAGTTGAATATAAATTTACAATAAGGCTCAGTGAGCAATTTAGGAAGCCTTGGCTTCCTGCCTTATCAGCATTCTTGATTACAAACTAAAGCTTGGCCTCACCAGCTAAGACATGACAGCACGATGGGAAAGACTAAAGGCTGACGTAAGTGTGAAAGAAATAAGCTACCAGAGGTCTTGGGTTTTAGGGGACAGTAGAGTGATTCTCAAGATGACCTGGGGAAACCATTCTGAAAGGTAAGAATCCCTTGGTAACTTGACAGCCTGGGGAGAATCAGGGATCAAACACCTTCCCAGCTTTTTCTGTAGGTGGGAACTACAGATACTTCATGATATATCCATCCCTCCAGATCCACCAACCCCCAAATTCTAATACATTCCTACTGGAAAAAAAACAGGTTAAAGAAAGGGGTACAATAACCCCACTACCATGTCGAGAAATGAAGATGCATCCATTTGGAAACATCTCAGGAGACATGCGTGACATTTACTAACAGGGCATCATTTCTCTTTTTTTTTTCCATTGACAGCCTCATTCCTAGAGAGTGATCTCCTCCGGGAGAGAGTTATTGGAATTATCACTTATGTATATTATTAAGTATTATTATTACTTTGTACTGAGTACAAAGAAGAGAAGCAAAGGTTTTGCTCAACACAGTTGAAGTTTTACTAGAGGAAAGTTCAAGTTACATAAATGAAAAGAAAAAACAACAACAACAACAACAACGAGCATTTCACTGCGAAATCATTTCCTTGGACTGCACGAACTATATCTTTAGGGACCATGAACCTGGGTAATCTCTAACCTTCTTCTTCTGGGAAAGAAAAGACTCAGGAAAAGTTGTCTCCCTTTTCTTCACCCTCAACTAGCTGACAAGTGAATACAGCTCAAGAATACAAGAGCCAGAACCATTTTTTTGTCATTTAAAAAAAAATCACTAAAATATTAAAAGAGAAAAGAACCAAAATAAACAAACAATCAGACTGTGTAATACATTAATTTTTAACATCTCTTTTAAAAACACAATCACATATATAAGAAAACAAAGGCGATTTTAAATGTTGGATCCTGGAATTTTGATGTTAAGAAGGTAAAGACTTTTCTGTCCCCTTCATCTTAGAAATTATCAGCAAAACAACAAGAGAAACAGAAACACATTCTCCATCGTTGATAAAAATAGGAGACATACTTGAGCCTGAACCATGGTACATGAAGTTGAAAAGCAGAGTTCAGAGACGTAAATGTTCAAGAGAGATGCAGGAAGTGAACTGCAAACATAGGCAAAGTGGGAAACCAATGAGAAGCAGGACTCTTCACTCTGAAAACTCAGAAGTCAAGGGCATTGGGTATCAGGTACTGGTGTAAGGCAGGGGAGACGCATGGGACTAGAAACAGGTGGGGTTGGCTGAAAGTCTGCACCCACACCTTCCACCTACCCCCTACAAAGCACAGCGCCCACGCTTTCTCCTCACTCTGTCTTTGGAGAAACTGAGCTAGAGAAAGTTTACGATGGGAATACAGGGCACAGTGGATGAAGGGAAAGCAGAGGGGTACCTCAGAACCCCTTGCTGAAAATGAGGGCATTGCAGAAAAACCTGTGCATCCTCACCCCCACCCCCCCCCCCCAGAACACCCTCGGGCAATTGTATATCCGCAAGCCAGGACATTGGGGGACTTTGGGAGAAACAGAAGCTTCCAGAGAAAAGACCTACAGACACCAATATTTTGGGATTCTCTCAAGAACAAAAAAAACTGGCCTACAAAATCACCCTAAAATAAAGCCAACCCATCCACAGTCTCCAAGCATCATCTAATCATCACTTTTTTCAGGGCCTTGCTCTTAAATACAAATAGGACAAGCATTTGAGCAAGTTCTTCTCTTATGTTATGGATAAATACACATTTTTCCAAATCTTATCAAAACCTTTCACTGGCATCTATGGTGTCTTCTTTTTTTTTTTTTTTTTTTTTTAATTAATTTATTTTACTTTATTTATTTTTGGCTGTGTTGGGTCTTCGTTTCTGTGCGAGGGCTTTCTCCAGTTGCGGCGAGCGGGGGCCACTCTTCATTGTGGTGCGCGGGCCTCTCACTATCGCGGCCTCTCTAGTTGCGGAGCACAGGCTCCAGACGCGCAGGCTCAGTAGTTGTGGCTCACGGGCCTTGTTGCTCCGCGGCATGTGGGATCTTCCCAGACCAGGGCTCGAACCCGTGTCCCCTGCATTGGCAGGCAGATTCTCAACCACTGAGCCACCAGGGAAGCCCTATGGTGTCTTCTAGCTCCAATCCAATTCCGTTCCTTCTTTTCCCTGCCTGACTTTCTGTGGTACCTCCTCTTCCTCAGCCCCTGGCATCTCCTTAACCCAGATTTCACCACCAGCCCATTCCACACTTCCTAATGCTCCAAGCCAGACACTTCTCGGCTGTCTTTTGACACTGCTAACTCTTTTCCAGTCATTCAGCCTCAAAACTGAAGCAGCTTAGGGTTTTTTTTTTAAATAAACGTTTAATTTTAGGGTAGTTTGAAATCTGTAGAAAAGTTGTGAAGATAGTACCAGAGAGTTCCCTTCCATACATCTCCCACCCAGTCTCCGACTTTCAACATGTTACATTAGGTAAGGGTATGTTTGCCACATCTAATGAACCAGTGTTGATACACTATTATTAACTACACTCCATATTTACTCAGATGTTCTTAATTTTTGCCTATTGCTCTTCTTCTGTTCCAGGACGTCACATCACATTTAGCTGTTCTAACTCTTTAGGTTCCTCTTGACTGTAACACTTCCTCAGACTTTCCTTGTTTTTGATGACCTTGACAATTTTGAGGAGCTCTGGTCAAGGACTCTATAGAATTCCTCAGTTGAGATTTGCTTGATGTTTTTCTCATGTTTAGACGGGGGTGATGGATTTTGGGGCAGAAGACCACAGAGGTAAAGTGCTATCACATCATGTCAAAGGTACATACTATCAACATGATTTATCAGGGTTGGGGCCAACCTTGATCACCCAGTAGAGGTGTGTCAAGTTCCCCACCATCAAGTTACTCTTTCCCACCCCTCTTTCCATATGGTACTTTTGTGAAGGCAGTCACTATGCACGGCCCCTACTTAACAAGTGGGCGGCTGTGTTCCTCCTCCTTCAGGGCAGAGTATCTATAGAGATAATCTGGAATTCTTTTCAGCATCACTTTTGACTGGTCTTTTGCCCTTGGTCTCCATTCCATGCATTTTCCCAAAAAGTAAGTGGGGATCCAATTCAGATACTCTAACTCCAAACCCTGACTATTTTGATGAAAACAAGAAAGACATTTATTCTCCTTCCTTCTTTCTTTCCCTCCTTCAACAAATCCATGTGGTCTGCTATGCACTAGGCCCTGTATCAGCTTTAAGAACACAGAGCTAAGTCAAAGGGATACGGTCCCTGAGGGCTCAAAGGCTTGGAATAGTGGCATCCCATTTAGCTAAGGAGTCAGAGAAGGCTTCCTGGAGGCCATGACTTCTGAGTTAAGATCTGAGTGGTGGGGGGAAGTAAGTCCATGAAAAGGAGGTATAAGAAAGGAGAGAGCATTCCAGATAGAGGAACAGTATGTGCACATGCTCTGACAGGTGAGGGAGTGTGGGGTGAAGTACTGCAGAACCACAAGCAAGTGGGACGGGGTGAAGGAGGCCTCCAGGAAGCCAGGAAGGGCTGCCTCCTGAGAACCCTACAAGCAGCTTGTTGCCACTAAGAGTAGGGCGGTGTCCCAGACAGGAGTTTTCAATAGATCCTTAAATTTACCAAGGGCACGAGCTACTTGGGCAGAAAGAATGGATGCAGGATGGCCAGTTAGGAGGCCTTTACTGAGTCCAAATAGGAGCTGATGGGAGCTTGGCCTAAGGCAGGGACACTGGAGAGGGACAAAGGGGGATAAACAAATATCTACTTAGTGGAGTTGTCGTGAGGTCATGAGTTAACATACGCAAAGCATTTAAACAAATGTCTGGCTTATATTAATTGCTATTAATAATACTGCTTATATGCTCTTGAATAGGTATCTAAATGGGAATCAATCCCCTTACTGACAAAATGAGGAGGTTTTGCTGTATAATTTCCAAGACCTTCTTCAGTCCTAAAGGATTAATTAATATTCTTAACCATTATTCTTTGCTAGTCTGAGAGGACTGTCAGCTCTTATGTATTCTGTTCCCCAAGAGCTCACTCAATAAATGTTACCTCATCTTACTTAACCTATACCACTGTAACACCATTAGACCCTTTTCAAAAAACAGACAATGGGCAAAAGGTAATCTCCTGACGAAGTAATTCTGATAAATATGAAACTGATTTTTCATTCCTAAACATTTCACATTCTGTAGAATTGGTCTTGCATTTCTACCCATCACTCTATCTTGTTATTTCTGCCATGTTTAGAAAGTATTTCATGAGTAAATCTACCCCAGCAAACTCAAACATCTGAAGACACCACCAATACCTGCAGAACCACAACTTAAATGGCAGATCTGATTCCTCAGGGTAGGGGGGGTCAGTCCTTATAATGATTGAATCAGTGAGGTGTGAAAAGCACTAACAACAGGTCTGGCATTGGGTCCTTGTCTCCCAGAGTTTACAATTTACCTGGGGAGAAAAGGCTAATCCATACACAAGAAGACTGAATATAAGATTATAGAAATTATACATGGTTTCTAAATTCAGACTCTAGACAGACTGGAAAGAATCCAGAGGAGAGGGAATGAGGGCTATGTAATGACCAAAAAGAGCCGAGAACGTTGAGATATACTATCACAGTGAGGTTTTAACATCAGAAAGTTTGCAAAATCTCAACCAAGAGGACAAAATTTTACCTCTACGAACCCCTGTAAAAGCTTACATCCTTGATGCAAACGAGAAAAAGCAAAACAGACACGTTCCAAACTCTTTTACTAAATTGGCTGAATTTATATGTAACGATAACTGCGTTATGTCTCACTTGTCAATAATTTAGAATTATCACTTACATAGCCTGAGAACCATGTAATGTTCTTGAGGAAGGGAGCCCTCCCAAACCCACATTTACTTGTAAATAAAGCTACCTTAATTTATTAAGGGGAGGGAGGAGGGATCTTATTATCTTTCACATAAAATTACACTAAAACAAAGAAAGGAAACAGAAGTTGCTAAAGGTGAGAAGAATAGACTAACAATTCAGTTGTAAATGAGCTAACATTGTAGGTAAATTTGAGGTAATAAAACAGATGATTTTACAGAAAGCTTAACACCTCTCAACACAGCTGTCTGCCCCGTGGTCAGGAAACCATTAACATCTTGTCACCAATGCCCCAGGCGTACCAATGATATGAATTCTAAAAACAACCCAGAACAACAAAAGCAGTGTACCACTCATAGCCATTGGCTCACAGGCTTTGTCAACTACCCTTTCCTGGTGCATCCCTACACACTGAGGAATCTGCAAAAAGCAGGACGAATACAGGCTGGAGAGAAAAGGAGGGAGACAACACAGGTAATTTTGAAAGGCAAGCAACAAATATTTCAACCAACTTGAAACATTCAAGAAACATTTTTTCAAAATTATAGTTGATAAACTGGGTTATATGTGGAGGGGTTATTAAAAGTCAGGAAAGTATCCCTTTAATAATAATGGTACGTCCTTATATATACAGTGTCCTATTTTAATAAGAAAGAAACATCATTTTCTCAAATTAAAATACCAAAGCAGGGGTCTTTAATTACTTTTGGGCCAGAGGCTCCTTTGAGGATCTGATGAAAGCCAAATTTTTTCATTAGAAAACTGCATATGCTCACAAACTTTAGCGTTCAATTTCAACAGATTTTACTGACTCACATCTCTGCCTACCATCAAATCCATCCCTCCCTGGGTTCTCCACTGTCTTGTGGGCACATGTGTTAAAGGTTTATAAACCCCTGACTTTATAAACTCTTGTGCTACAGAAACATGCTTAAGACCTTGGAATAAGACATAAAAAGTCTAAATTAAGAGTTTGGGATGAACATATACGCACTACTATATACAAAATAGATAATCAAGAAGGACCTACTGTATAGCCAGGGAACTCTGCTCAATATTCTGTAATAACCTATATGGTAGGGCTTCCCTGGTAGCGCAGTGGTTGAGAATCTGCCTGCCAATGCTGGGGAAACGGGTTCAAGCCCTGTTCCGGGAAGATCCCACATGCCGCGGAGCAACTAAGCCCATGAGCCACAACTACTGAGCCTGCACTCTACAGCCTGCAAGACACAATTACTGAGCCCACGTGCCACAACTACTGAAGCCCGTGTGCCTAGAGGCCATGCTCCACAGCAAGAGAAGCCACCGCAATGAGAAGCCCGCGCACCGCAACCAAGAGTAGCCCCTGCTCGCCACAACTAGAGAAAGCCCGTGCACACAGCAACAAAGACCCAATGCAGCCATAAAAAAAAACAAAAAAACAAAAAAACACCTATATGGGAAAAGTATCTGAAAAAGAGTGGATATATGTATATGTATAACTAAATCACTTTGCTGTACACCTGAAACTAACACAACATTGTAAATCAACTATACTCCAATATTTAGAAATTAAATTAAAAATTAAAAAAAAATATTATCAAATAGAATAGAAATTCCAAAAAACATTCCATTTTACTGATTGTGTGGTATACAATGCTATCCTTTTAATTTGTTACCAATTCTTGGTCATTCAGAGCTCATTTCTACCTATCTGTTTTTCCATTTGGTTCCTATTGCATATATTTGCGGCATTCCGTTGCTCAAAAATATTTTTCAGTGAAGTAAGTCAGAAAAAGAAAAACAAATATCTTATATTAACGCATATACGTGGAATCTAGAAAAATGGTACCAAAGAACCAGTTTGCTGGGCAGAAATAGAGACACGGATGTAGAGAACAAATATATGGACACCAAGCGGGGAAAGTGGGGGTAGGGAGGTGGGATGAATTGGGAGATTGGGATTGACATATATACACTAATATGTATAAAATAGATAACTATTAAGAATCTGCTGTATAGCACAGGGAACTCCACTTCGCTGTACAGTAGAAACTAACAGAACGTTGTAAAACAACTATACCCCCATAAAAAAAAATATGAAGGATTTCAAGATGGCAACAGGAAAACATTAAACCAAGCACAAGGCCCTTCTGAGCACTGGGCCCTGCGTGACTACACAGGTTGTACATCCATGAATCTGGCCCTGTTTATATTAGAAGGAAATTTCAAATGTACACCATGATTCTTTATTACCATAGATACACAACACATATTCCCCAAAATGGCGACCATGAAGCAGTTAATATGCTAAAGACCAGGCTGGGAGCCTTAGAGTCACATAATTTTCTCAGCAACTCTGTGAGTAGAGGTAGATATTACTAACCCTACTTATAGATTATGAAACCAAAGTTAAGAGCAGTAATCTACTAAAGGGAAAAGTGATCTTATATCTTTTTTTTTTTTTTTCGTTTTTACTTTTTTGGTTGTGCTGGGTCTTAGCTGCAGCAGGCAGACTCCTTAGTTGCAGCATGTGGGCTCCTTAGTTGTGGCTCACAGGCTCCTTAGTTGCAGCACATGGGCTCCTTAGTTGTGGCATGCAAACTTAGTTACGGCATGCATGTGGGATCTAGTTCCCTGACCAGGGATCGAACCCAGGCCCCCTGCATTGGGTGCTTGGAGTCTTATCCACTGAGCCACCAAGGAAGTCCCATCTTACATATCTTGAAGATATTCCCTCAGTACCTTGAGCCATGCTGTATGATAGTGACTGCTCAGTAATGACTTGTAACTAAGTGATTTTATGTCTTTGCCCTGACTTCGTCTTTGGCTGAGCCATCAAAGTCCAGACTCTGTGCGGTCCACCAGAAGGTCTGTGCTTATAGTAGGGAGCGAAAGACTGAAATAGGAAGGGCCACTATTCACCATTCCAGTTACACCACTTCATGGAGTCCCGAAACATCTACCTCTAGCAGGAAAATGAGGTGTGGACCTGGAGGGAGCAAAATGCCAGCAGTCTCAGAATTGTCCTTTTATCAACACAGACACAGCTCTGAGCAGAAATTCCATAATTTCCGGGAGAAATTATGCATTCAAATAGCACATGCATACTACAAGAGTACTGAATCTATTTTAAAAGAAGTTATTAAATCTTCAGAACCTACAGTAATTTCTGATTTCTCCCAGCAAACCTCCAATTAAGAGTTTCTTGAAACAAAGGCTTGCCAGAGGGTTCAGGTTCATCAGCATGCTCGCCCCTCCCCCCTCCCCTCCCCGCTCCCATCAGTGCCGCTGAACAACCTGAATAATCTACTGCCATCAGTGAGATTCACTTTTTCCACTTAGGATGAGAGTACGAACTGCCACGACCACAACAGACCATTAATTCAACAGTGAAAAACCAAAGACTCTAAATATTTACTAAAACTCCTTAGATTTTTATATCGATCTTTTAGCCTATTTGAACAGGTCATCTCTGTTATACTTTTGGGAAAGGGGGAGCTTTTGATGGTATATTCAGCATTTTCCATGTCCTTTGGTCTTAGTAGGGCTCACACAACCCCTGCAGCTCAGAGCTCTGTATGATTAATGGCTCTGCCAGCCATTCCTATTTAAAAAGTATTCCTACTTTATGTCTTTTTTATCCTTCGTCCCTGATTTTCTCTGATCCTTATTTTTCTCCTCAGCAGAAATTACCCACTGCCAGAGTTTTCTCCCTACCCCAAAGCCTTGTCACTTGATTCCACAGGGTCTTGTTTGGGGGAGCTTTTATTCAGTAGATAACAGGCCTTATGTGAATTTAGCAACAAGAATAACTGGCCGAAAGGTTCTTTTTTTTTTAACTTTTTAACTTTTTATTTATTTATTTATTTTAAAGTTCTTAATTTTATTTATTTATTTATTTATTATTTATTTTTGGCTGTGTTGGGTCTTTGTCGCTGCGTGTGGACTTTCTCTATTTGTGGCGAGCGGGGGCTACTCTTCGTTGTGGTGCGCGGGCTTCTCACTGCGGTGGCTTCTCTTGTTGCGGAGCACGGGCTCTAGGAGCACAGGCTTCAGTAGTTGTGGCACGCGGGCTCAGTAGTTGCGGCGCACGGGCTTAGTCGCTCTGCGGCATGTGGGATCTTCCCGGACCAGGGCTCGAACCCGTGTCCCCTGCATTGGCAGGCGGATTCTCAACCACTGCGCCACCGGGGAAGTCCCTTAACTTTTTATTTTATACTGGAGTATAGTTGATTCACAATGCTGTGCTAGCCTCAGCTGTACAGCAAGGTGTTTCATCCACACACGTACCTGATCCATTCTTTCTCAAACTCCCCTCCCATCTAGGTTGCCACGTAATATTGAGCAGAGCTCCCTGTGCTACACAGCAGGTCCCTGTTGGACAAAAGGTTCTACACATGTTAATCATCAGACAGTATCTCTCTTTCCCCACCCCGCCACCCTTCCAAATCCACATCCTAAGATGGAAAGAAAGAAAACAAGGCAACCCATCAAGGGAGACACCACCTCGCACCAAGCGAAGCAGTAGTTTCCCTGTTCTGCTTGTACGCTGGAGGTGTAAGTGGCATTTTCAAAATGATTCTGTCAGCCCCATGACAATTTAATTTATTTATTTTTTTATCCCGCTTCTCAACTCTGTTGTTTGGGTAGCAATGTCCCATCAATATCTCATTCAGGTGTAGCAGGGAAAGGCCTAACAACCCGGGCCGGCAGCCAAGCTTACAGGTGACTGCTGCTCGATTAACTGAGCAAAGATTTGCTCTGCACGGAGTGGGGCTTGACTGTACAAGGACCAGTGGTGACAGCCAGGGTGCCGGCTGGAATCCTAACAGAGCTGCTTCCAACGTGTGCTCAGGCGAGCGGAACCAGCATTTAAACTGAATGTTAAGGGGCTTCAATCTCGGTGCTTTTTTTTTTTTTTTTTTTCCCTCCATCATTTACCTTCGGAATAAACCCTGGGATTTTACAGGGAAAACAGCACATTAGCACACTTAAATCACAAATCCTCGTACCTTTTTAAAAGGCTGTTGAAGATGTATTAACTTGTAGGAGCCATCATTTAATTGCTTGCCTCTGCTACCCCACACGCTATTTTTTTTTTTTTTTTTTTAATGACCAAATTAAACCTGCTGCACAAATTTGTGCTTTGAAGTTCCTGCCAGAGGATCATTCCTTTGAGGGCGTGAGGAAAAAGAAGTGAAATGCTCTCCTTTGGTACCGATGTCCGCAGGCCCCCGCCTTCCCCGCCCGAGATGCCTTCATACACAGAAGCAAATCATTGGCATTTAAATGTTTCAAATTCATTTTCCAAGCCAGGTTCGAATGTCACTGTCATATTCCCCCCTGTCATTTCAATGAAAGCCCACAAGCATTTACAAATGGAGGAACATCGTACTTACTGTTTGGGGATGTGTAATGCAGCTATGTATCTTATGAAAAAAACTGTTATGTTTATAGACTGCTGTCCTTCCTGTTCAAAGAAAACACCACTCTTGGTACAGTTGAAGAAATTAGTGAGAAACAGAAAGTCCTTTCCACACCGGGAACGTGTGAAAACTATTCTTTGCATGGAGCTTCAGGAGCAGTTAGCAGAGTCTGTTGTTTGAGACTTTGCCTCTTAGGTCAAATGCAGCAGCCCAAAGCCAACAGGATGACTTACCATCTCACCACTTTGAATTTGATGATATGCAACTGCAGAATGAAATATTTATACGAATTTCCCACTTCACAGGTAAAAACAGTAGACACACGCATAGGTACACAAACGACAGAGAGCCAACGCGCACATTTGTTTAGTTAGCTAGCAACATTCAGAAGTTGTGTGTGGATAGCCAGATAGCGTCAGAGTGACAGAGGCAGTGCATCTGGGTTTTTAAAGCGCTGGATGCCTTTTCCTTGGAAAAGAGTTCTGTTCCATTGCATCAGACGCCCAGTAACACGATCTCATCAACCTACGTGAGCCTCAGAGTCCGGGCTGGTCACGAGTCAGATTCTCTTCATTGCCAATTGAAGATTGACTCGTGCTGTTGTCCTAAAGATCACATGGTCTGATTTGGCCAAATCGGTGGCCTCGAGAAGAAACCAAGGTACAGTCTGTCCAACTGAAAGGCATTTGCAGGCTGAAGTGTTAGGTTTCCACAATGACAGTTTGCTGAATCTCTGTGGGTTTTTTTGTAATTGGGGGGGAAAAAAAAAATGTTTTTTTTTTCCTTTTTGTATTTTGTTTTGTTTTGGCTTTGTTTTGTTTCAGTCTGGTTTTTAAGGCATGTATGCACAGAAAACTACACAGGGACATTAGTTGGGCCTCTCTGGCAGGGACAGAAGAATGTCTGGGTCTTGAAGGAGAGAAGGCTTTTACACTCCATCTAACCCAAAGCGAGTTAGCTGAGAAACAGTTCTTCGTTCCTCTGTGGGACTTGGACCCTGGCTGCTGTAAGTGAAAGCCAGTGTATTAAGCATAACACATCAAACTACTGTTAACACCCAGCCTCCTGCAAGGCAGCCTTCTAACAGCTCTGCTTTCTGCCTACAGTCTGTGCAAGCAAGTGGAACCATCACATGCGCTGCATGCTAAAGGCCGCAGCCTTTGTCTTCTCCAAGTTCTGTCTATTTCAGAGGCTAACATGCAGCAATTAGTCTAATTAATGTGAAACAATGAGCTGTGTTACCACTTATCAAATTGATCGTTCCCCTATCAAAACAAAACAGGCTGGCTTTTTGATGTAATTTCAAGAGATGATTTGAAATGTCATGTTGCTGGGAGCCAATTACCTTATGACTAGAGTCACGGTCAACAGAATACATAATTAGCATGAGTTTGGGAAGGCTGCTTACTGCTAGTATGTTAATTAACTGTCTTTTGTCATAAAACAAAAAGGTTGTATGGAAGGTTCTGAAATAGGTCTTTTTTATTTACATTTCTCTATGCTTATCATCGCGAGGCATGACAATGCAAAAGAATAGAAAATTTGAATTCCCCTACTTCAAATGAATACCCAGCTTGCAAGGTCAGGGTCATGTGCAAACTGCAATGCCATTCACCTCGCTCCAGTCCTGCCCCAGTGTATTATATGACTCGTGGAGTTAAATTAAGTATCGGGTAAAACTCAAATGTAAGAAATACTAAGCCCCATGAAACACATCCCCTAATAGACTTCTTCGAAGCTTCACTTGCTTTTGTGCCTCTTTTGAGGGCTGGACCGAGATTAGCTGACCTGGGAATTATACTCAGGTGTCATCTCTCTACTTCAGTCTTGAAATTTGGAGAGAATAAACCCATCATCAAGTGATGTTATTGCCTTTACCTCACTACGGCAGACAGAGGATGCACAACAGGCTTGTAAAGGCATCCTATCTGTGAGTCCAGGGCTCTGTAACTCATCTGCAGCTTCCTCTCGTCTGGGAGAGCCTGGCAATTCCACATTCTTGATTAAGGAACCAATTCTGTATTTCTTGAGCCTAAATGCATTCTACAGGTAGCTATAATCAGTAACGGACAATTAACAATCAAGTTCATGGCAGCCTTGAGTCATGGTTTGACACACATGTGAGTAAACCAGCTTCTGGTTTGGAAAACAAGTTCAAGTTCCCAGAATTCGAATACAATTGTTCCACTGCCTAATGATGGCATTGTTTTACATGCAAAGTCAGGGGGGCCTCTCTTGGAGATCCCACAATTTTCTAAGAGAAATGTGTTGTCATTTTGTAAGGGTCTGCAAACTCTTTTCTTCTTTTTTTTTCTTAGGATTTGGTTCAAGACTTACAGTCACATTAGAATGGTCCCCAAAACAAAGCAAAACAAAATACAACACCTTCCTATTAGAAATATTGTTTACTTTGCAAATAGGATTTTCCATACTAATTTGTTTCCATTTTTCAACAGAGGTTTTTTTTTTTTTTTTTTCCTGTTTCTGACATCATTAAAAAGACTATAAATGTAGTATAAAAAAACATTAAATGGATGGGGTGCAATGCTTTTGCTTTTGAGGTTTGGGTTTCTCATTTTTGTAGGGAAAGGAACCCTGGGGTACAGACAGTTGACAGAAAGGAACCAGGGCTCAGCTAAGTGGGAGAAGACAGTGAGTTTCTGAGAAACGCTTCACCCCCTTGCAGCAGCTTCTCTTCTTTCTGCCAGTTTGAAAGTTTATCCTGAATCGTGGTTACAGTTTTCAAAGGCATGGATGGGGGAGAGAGAACCAAGACGAGGATGGCTATCTGAGAAATCTGGCTCATTAAGTAGTAACAATAGCTAACCATTGCTAAGTGCCTTCGAGGTATGAGGGCGGTACTAATCCCAACACAGTCATGGAAAGAAATTGACTAATTTCACAGCTGGGCATGGAGTTTCCGGAGTGCTTGGCACATTCCTTCTCGGGACTCAAAAGGTTACAGAATCCTAGAGTTGAATGAAATCTTACAGGAATGCCCTCTGCCAACCTCCCTCCAAGTGGAATTCTTCCTACACTGGCCCTTACCACTGAAATGAGATTCCTTTCAGAGATGAGTCTCTTTGGGGGAATTGAGGGACACATACAAATATCCTCCAAAAGTTCTTGGATGCTTGCCGGCAAGAAAACTTAGGGACTTCCCTGGTGGTCCAGCGGTTAAGACTCTGCGCTCCCAGTGCCGGGGGCCCAGGTACAATCCCTGGTCAGGGAACTAGATCCTGCATGCTGCAACAAAGACCTGGGGCAGTCAAACAAATAAATAAATAAATAGTAAAAAAATGAAAACTTAGAATTCCTGATGTTTGGGTGCTATTACTGCTCTAAAGCGAACGCCCAGCTTATTCATAATGTGAGGTGTCACAACATCTGGGCTCCAGTCACTTAAGAATCCATGACACAAAGTCCTAGTGAGGTCTGAAAACAGGTCCCTTCTGAACTAGAAACTTGGATGAGTCCTGATTACAGAGGGAAGCTTGCATTCACTTCATCAGTGAATCCAAAATGAACAACTTGGAGACTAAACATCAGGTTTGGCAACAAGAGCAACAGTTTACTTGTAATATTTATTCCCAGCTCTGGTCTCACCCTAACCGTTCCTCAGTGCCTGACATCATTACGTATAATACCAAGTTTCATCACATATGATTCTGCCAAAGGATTTTTTTTTCCTAATTTTTTTCCTCAAATGGGAAGGAAGGAAGGAAGTTAAAAAGAAGGGAGAACTGGAGGAAGAGAAGAAACTGTAGTTGCCAGGTGCTGTGCTGGTTTACGTGTATACATCGGTACATACAGGGTGCTGTGTTAAATTTATGTATTACCTTATTAAGTTCTCACAAGGACCCTGCAGGGTGGGTACTATTTTTCCAACTATATCTTTTTCTAAATGTTAATGATAAGTCAAGAAGACTTAGAAAGAATCATTAATTAAGCCAAGGCCATGGAACTAACATTGACTCTAAATTCTACTACTCACTACACAAAGCTGTTTGGTGTTTTGTGATTGTTTTAACATTTAAGGCAGCATCTGAACTAAATAAGGGTCTGCTTTGTTACAGTACAAGAAAACAAAAAAGACCTCTGGGTATCATCATTAAAGACAGAACACCATGTATATCTACACAATGGAATACTACTCAACCATAAAAAAGAATGAAATGTTGCCATTTGCAGCAATGTGGATGGACTTGGAGGGCATTATGCTGAATGAAATAAGTCAGACAGAGAAAGACAAATATCATATGATATCACTTATGTGTGAATCTAAAAAAAATACAACAAACTAGTAAACATAACAAAAAGGAAGCAGACTCACTGATATAGAGAACAAACTAGCCGTTACCAGTGGGGAAAGGGAAGGGGGGATATAGGGGTAGGGGAATAAGAGGTTCAAACTATTAGGTATAAAATAAGCCATGAGGATATATTGTATTGTACAACATGGGGAATATAGCCAATATTTCATAATAACCATAAATGGAGTATAACCTTTAAAAACTCTGAACCACTACATTGTATACCTGTTAACTTACATAATATTGTACAGCAACTATAATTCAATTAAAAAAAAAAAAAAACACAGAACACCATGTATTAGGGCCAGTAACAAGCACCAACTGCAAAGTAGTGTGATGAGTTACCTTTCTATCATTTGAAGTCTTGAAAATGAGGGATTTAAGGAAAACTGGGAATAGCAATATTTTTGTGCTGCACCCAAAATGTTTTCTTGAAATTTAAGACAAGTGTAAAGCAAATCAATGTGTTCAGAAAAATAGGGCATTTTTTTTCTTTTTCCCCTTAAAAGCTAAAATTCCTCAGGCATGTTTCCTTCAGGCTTGCAACAAACCTGAACACCTCGTGCAGAAAACAAGTGCTAAACCGAAAACAGTGTCTCTGGCAGCAGATCCAACAAGGAGTGGAGCCTCAAAGCCTGAGGGACCCTGGCCCTTCTCACGGAGAAGGTAGACCAGAGCTCCAGAGGCAGGAGACAGCACCTAGAAGGGGCGTGGAGCGAGCAGCTCCCACAGACGCGCTGTTGAAACGTCAGCCTGGCGCTCGGCTTACCTCCATCACCTTCCACAGAGCTAAAATCTCTTTATGTCAGAATACACTGGGCAAAGCCTTTCTTCTTTTCTCTAACTTCAAGACGATGAGCACCAGGAATGAGGAAGAGAGAGAGAGGGATGGAGGGGAAGAGAGGGCCAGTTCAGTTCACGGGAAAGCACTGGACCCAGCTACATGTCTGAACGCTGTTCCTGGGAACTCTTAGAATCTTTTCTGCGAGTGGTGGCCGTGAAAACAGAGCAGTAGCAGAGCCCTGTCACCCACCCACCACATTCAGATCATCAGGGCTCGGGCCCCTTTCTCAGACTCCTCAGACTCACATGAGATGCTTCAAGACGTTGCACTGATGCCCTGGTGCAAATGGCAGCGACACCTGATTTTTCCCCAAGCCATTTCTGGCCCTTTTTGTTCCTCCTTACAACCTGCATACCTATGTTCAGAGCACGAGCATTATAACACAACCCTCAGTACTGTAAATCAACCATAGTTTAATAAATGATTTTTTTAAAAAGAAGCACAGCTGGAGCTGAAGGCAGCACGCTTGCCCTTTCTCTGGTCTTCTTGGAACCTGAAAATGGTACCAGGCTTTAAAGAACAAGCAGACCTCGGAGATGTTGTGAGTTTAGTTCATGATCACCACAATAAAGGGAATATCACAGTAAAATAAATAAATAAATTAATTAATTAAATAAAAATCCTTACACGACAGTGGCATATATGTCAGTGTTCCTATATGTTAAGCCTCAAAGAAAAAGTAAAGATTGGGAAGGGTCCAGCTGAGAAGTAGGCAAGATAGAGCTTGACGGAAGAGATACAACCTTAGAAATACAGGCTAGGCTACAAACAATAAATGCCGGAGAGGGTGTGGAGAATGCACTGTTGGTGGGAATGTAAATTTGTATCAGCCACGGTGGAGAACAGTATGGAGGTTCCTTAAAGAAGTAAGAATAGAATTACCATATGACCCAGCAATCCCACTACTGGGCATATACCCAGAGAAAACCATAATTCAAAAAGACACATGCACCCCCAATGTTCATTGCAGCACTATTTACAATGTCCAACATTGTAAAACAACTATACCCCAATTAAAAAAAAAAAAGAAAGAAAGAAATACAGGCGAGGGAAAGTCTCAAAATGCAGCTGATGAAGAGACAGAGGGGTATACAGAATATGAGGGTCAGTGGTGGATGGCATATATCAGATATATACATGTATATACGTATGTAGTTTTGTTTAACAATTAGCCCACATTCTAAAAAGCAATGCTTGGGAACAGACAAATAGAGATGCATGTCAAAACTAAAATGTCACCTGCCTTTATGCACAGCCCTGATCAAAACATACTAGATCACTGGGCTTTATTTTGAGAAGCAAAATAAATTTCAGAAACTAAAGAGAGTCCGAATGAGTCAAATATTGGATAACTGGAGGTATTGGCACACATATGGAGAACGTGAATTCTACAAAGATTTCTTTTTAAACAGGAGGCTACGGTGGCTCTTGGGGAAGATGTTTGGTACGGGAGAAGATGGAACCTATCAAATAAAATGAGATAATATAAATATTTCATTTAGTCGTTATCATCTCTCTTTATGATGATGAGAAGACATTATTATCATATTTTTTATTCTAACTCATAAAAAATGGTCCATCTTCCACATTTGTAATGGGCTACGGCACACTAATCTTAGTTTGGCATAAAGCTCATACAAACCACTCAATATTTTCAATATAAATGTAATGACTTCTGATTTTAGGGAAAAATAACAACACTCAAAAAAAAAAAAAGAAAAAAATCATCACTGGTTAACTCTAACCTCTCCTATTGGTCATTTCTATAAGTATGTGCATTTGCAAAAAATAAAATAAACTTTCTGCATATTCATTATGAAGAAGACAGATGATAATCAGTAGGAGAGACAGCAAATTTCTTCTTGAGGATTAGTCTCCAATTGGTTGAATTTCAACATCAACCTGGCAATTGTACTATTAAGTCAGCAGAAGTGAGTTACTACCGGAGAACATCAGGCAAAGGGAAGGGAACACGCTAGAATAAATTGTGCATTATTTCTGGCATTAGTTAAAGGAACAGAGCATTATAAGAAAAAAAAAATACAGTACCATTGATTTTTACAGGTGTTTAATACAGATAAGCTGAAAAAAGGGTTTCCATTTTAAGCCCAGTGATGGCTAAAGATGCATTCAAATATGTTCAAAAGCAATCTAAAGTCTTCTAAAATGGTGTTTAAGCTATTCAAGCGAAACGTAAATAGTTTTTGTCGTAGTACTGAGGAAGGTAGAACAAAAACAGAGTCCAAGAAGCTGACCCTGGCACACTGCCGGCCACTGTAAAATAAGGGGGGGGGTCATTAAAACAGAGGTAATACTATTAATCCATTACATGATCACAGGTTATTTAGTGAAAACAGTAACAGACTGTCCTTAGAAAGGCAGGACGCATAATTACTGTGAAAGTCTCCAAGACCCCCTCTCAGAAGAGACGGAAAAAAACAATCAAGCTGAAGACATATACGTTTCAGAGTCATTACATAAAGAAACTAAATCTAGGGTGTTTTACCTTGTCTGTTTTAACACATTTCTTTAAAGTTTATTTATGAATAGGGAAACGTTTGCTTTTATCTAACACTGAAAGGATACGTTTAAGTGCTTTGCAAAAACCAAATTATAAAAAAAGTTTATGTTGGCATAATTTCTGAATGGATAATGTTTCTATTTCACTTATTTTGGGGTGCCATTGGCCTACAATTTCTGCAGAGCTGTTTGTTCACACAGTAGACCACACAACAAACAAAGCCAAAGCTATAGCAACCACGTTTAACCACATAAACAGAGCATTCATAAACGCTATGAGCCAGGGAGAGAGATGTTTGCTTTTGGCATTCTTCACCATGTGCTATGATTTGTCTTCTTCTCATTAGCAATCAGCCTTTCTTTCTTAGAAACATATTTTGATAACTCTGGTTCAAACGTAAGTCTAATTTTAAAGTTTGAATCCCTTGCACATCTGTTTTTTTTTTTTTTTTTATCTACTCCTCTCTTGTCCATGACATTGGCTGGATATCATCTTCTCTTCCCTAAGTGTTATGATCATATCCTAACTGACCGCAGGGTAGGTGCTCTCGTGTGAACAAAAAAGAGGCAGCGTGGTTAGCCAAAGCCCCTCTGGTCAATTGATCGACAGACACAAATTTAGTGCCTCTTTCCTATGCATCTAGCATTGAGAACAGGGCTGATATAAATGAGGCTAGAAGGGACGCAATAGACAAAAATATCCCTCCCACAACAGGTATTAGAATAATTGCAAAACATCATGTTAACTGGGATGAAAGAACGCTGTACAGCTGAACAGTTAAGTCTAAGTATTGTGAAGAATGAACTTCGGGAGAAGCCAAGCGAAGTTGGAGAGGTTTATTGTAAAGATGCCCAGTCGCTAACAGATCCCGTGAGCTGCGATGGCTGACTCGTGTTCTGGAGATGCTGAAGTGGAAATCCCAGGACTCAGAAGCTGCTGTTTGTTAAACACGTGATATGATCAGCCACAAGTCAGAGGACCTAGACAAGTTATCTTGACTAGCCTGGTTAGTGATACTTGGGGACACACACCGGCTCAGCTGTGATCATGTCTCAGAGTTTCCATAGGAAAAATGTCATGAGACTCCTTATGTCATCGGTGCTGAGAAGACATGTAAAGGCAGTCTTAGCAGTATCAGGAACTTGGTAATATTTTAGAATTTAGTTATATTTGCAGTATTATGAAACTTTATCTAAAATGTATAGGGGAACACGACTCAACTCAGACATCGGAATTTATATTACACAGAGTTACACTACCAATTTTAATTCTACATAGGTGGGGCAGCAAGAACACAAGTGTTTTTTTTTGAAAACAAACAACTTTTTATTGAAGTATAGTTGATTTACAATGTTGTGTTAGTTTCAGGTGTAGAGCAAAGTGATTGTTTTATATATATATATAAAATACATGTTATATATATATATGTATAAAATACATATATTATATATATATATATATATATATATATATTCCTTTTCAGACTCTTTTCCATTATAGGTTATTACAAGATATTGAATATTGTTTTGAAGCCAGAAAATCAAGGTCCAAATCTTTGCTTGACCAACATCAAGCAACATCTGATAGATCATTTAACTTCTCAGGTGTCTTGTCTGTAAAATTGGGAAACAGGAAGACTTACCCCTCCCGGGGATGTCATAGTGAAGCTCACACAGGTGGATATGCACGAAACTGCCCATAAATGCTTATGCACTCTACATAAATCATTGTTATCGTTATTCACCTGGGTTTATACCAGGACATCCTGCTTGCATAGGAGGAAAATCACTCGGTAAACATGCTCACTCCCTTGGGAAAGAATTCTTACCACTCTTGTGAATTTGAGGAATAACGTCTGAGTTGCATTAACTGGCGTTTATTAATGTATTATGAACCACTGCCGTGGCATCTGATTCACAATAAAAAGATTAAGCAGACTAATTTGTCAGTTATTTTCCAATGCCTGCTTTCCTGCCCGAAGCACCACTAATATCCCAGGAGCTCGTCAACCCAATTATTTCCCATTTTACACTACTTGCTGAAAATAGTGCTAATGTGCCAAAAAGGCTTTGCTCCTTGGTGATGAAAAAACAAAACAAAACAGAGCAAAACAAAAACAAAAACAAAACCCTCCTACTCTACCCAACTCAATACTGTTGTCATTGGGTGAGGAGAAACACCCCCGGACCACTGGGCTATATCTAGTAATCAAACCAAATTAGCAGCCTGACTGCACTGTGGACTCCAGCCGCAGACCTGTGCTTATTGAGTATTTATTTTTGGGGTGGAAGGGAATTCCATCTGTAGAATGAAATTCACAAGCTAGAGGGAGCTGAATTATACTACGCCTATATACACAAACAGTTCTGTTTGTTTGTTTGGGGAATTGCATGTCAAAATCACTCAAATAACTGGTGAATTCAACTTTTTTTTTTCTTCTCAAACATTTGATAACCAGCTATTTAGCCAACTCCAAATATTAATTTGCAAAACTAATTTGTGAATGTAGACACAACTCAGTATTAATAGAAGAAGCATAAAGATACCTCGTTGTCTATGCTTTTTTAATTCAGCCTTATAAATAGTTTTTAACCTTAATATGTAACATTTCTGCTACTTGCTTCAGTCTGTTTCACTTTGAAAATGTGCTTTTTGCTTATCCCAGGAGTTTCTGTATTGCTTAAAGCAAAATACTCCAGCGTACCTTCACAGCTATGAACTGTAAACACTTTTCTACCTTATTCTGCCCAAGGCTCAGAGCCAGTTTAAATGTCTGTGGATAATTTCAGGAGCCTACAAGACTCCACAGAGTCATGAAAAATTATTATTTTTTAAAACTTGCCAATTTTCCCAGCAATGTAAAATTTCTATTTAAAAAATCCGATCATTTTAGCTGTGGGGAGACACTGACTGACAACATAGTGTTTTTTTTCTTTCAAGTAAGATCAGCTTCAAGGATGAGATGCAGCAGATTAAATTAATCTCTATGAGGTTATTTCTTACCATTATTTTCTTAAATCCTTCCCTCACTTTAATCAAGAACAGGAATGTTAAGGGCTTGATGCAGGGAAGAAGCATAGATTAGTGGTTAGCAAAATAGCCGGAAAACCAGGAAACGTGAATTCTATTCTCGGCCAAATGGTCTTAGGTGAGCTCATGATTCACAGCCTCAGTTTCTCCATCTATAAACAGAAAGTGTTGCACTTACCGCAAAGGAAAGCTTCACGGTGGTAATGTTGTGGAGTGCCGACTGTGTGCCAGGCACAGAGCTAAGCGCTTTTAAAGGATTATTTTCTTTAATCCTTCGAAGTAGAAAATATCACTCTCCTAACTTTACAAATAAGGTAACTGAGGTACAGAGACGTTGAGTAACTGACCCAAGGTCACACAGCTGGGAGCCAACTGCAAAGGCTGAGCTCTAACCCTTCGGCCACACTGTTCTCTACATCCCTGGCCTTGAGGAATGGGATAGACCGCATACCGAATCCAGAAAATTGTCAGAATAGGGGCCCAGACTGTCCCTCTCCTCTCGGGGCTCCGTGGCTGTTCTCCCTGATCCACATGCTCTGGGCCACTCCTGCCACCTGCCTTGGGGGGAGGACCACCCAGGCTCGGGCCTCCCTGGCTGCGCTGCCCCTGGCAGCACCCACCCACTGCAGCTGTCACACAGCAGAGCCTCGTCTGCCAACCGAACCCAAGCAAGACCTCTGGGCACGGTCAAGTGCAGCTGGTGGAAGGAGGCTCAGATTTCCGATGAACTGAACACAATGGACCAGCACTGTCACGCGACCGTTACGAAAGCACATCTCGCTGCTCATTTTTCTAGCAGAAGTGCCCGGGCTATTTAAAACTACCTCCCCCCAACCGCCCCCCACTCCCCAGCTCTTGCATGCCTTCCTAGGGGTAAAGTTCAGCCAGGGGACTATCGGCCAGATGTTATCTGGTGTCACTATTTTCTTTGCAAAATGAGGACCAAACACAACACAGAAACTGGCTTCCAGAGGAAAACTGTCACTGTTGCTGACAGCATGGATCCCAAATGGCACACTTGCAGAGTGTAAAGGGGCAACGCTGGGACTCCTCCATTCGAACCTGGTGTTCGCAGGAAAAGCCAACTTGAACTTGACTTACCGCAGAGGCTAATGAAATGCCTCATTCACTAATAGGATTCATCTTCTGTATCAGAGCGAACTTGCCAAAGCTAGAGCAAAGGTTTAAAAGGTCTCACCACACCGTACCTTTGGGGTGCTGTACGAAGCATGGTTTTAAAGTACACTGTATGGGTGGGTGTTCATTAGAAACTGTGGTCATGTAACACATTTTATAATTGTGAACTCAGTAAGAGCTACTGATCTTCACATTTCACAACTCTGATTAAGCAGTGAATAGTAGAATGATGACTTTTGTACTTAAGCCAAAAATAAATAAGCAACAAATAAGGAATGTTACAGTAAAAGAACCAAACTTTTGGAAATGCCCTAGGACTTTAATGTGTCTGGAATAAGACTGCAAATGGTATACACCTAACTTTCCTGAAAGTCAAGAGTGTTTACATGCAATTGCTAGATCAATATTTGCACATTTAAAAGAACTAAACTGGCTTAAGAGAAGCCTGGTATCCGCTAAAATCTAACTGGAAGCAACAGAAGAAAGGAATCATACATACGACTTTAAGATATTTGAAAAGCTTCTCCCTATAAAGAGGCCTTTCAAAGATGGCAAACACTGAAGATTTGCCAATAAAGAAAGAAAATCTTTCCAAACAAGTCATTTAAACAATGTGGAACATATATCAAGACTTCCTTATCTTATTCATGGTTTAGAGAAAACATTTTGTGATCTTTTTATATTCAGATAGTCTCCTTACAAAACGTTGCCTTCTTTGGTTCAAAGATCAAAACTAAATTTAAACAATTTTGTAGTAAAGCATCACATAATGCAAACTGTTGTTATTGAGGAAAAAAACAAACAAAAAAATAGGAGCTTAGTGAGCCAATGTAGAATAGACTTCCTTAAAAGAGGAAATACTTTGGGAAAACTTGCCTTAGACATGCATCAAATAATATCTGGAAGTTGTGAAAGACCCTGGGAAATAAACTCTTCTTCCTATAAATATTGAAAAAACAGCTACAAGATGCAAATGAACTACTGAACTCAATTCTTGGTCTTTAAAATGTATTTCAATAGAATAGCCAATGTATCACCTCAGTGTGAAAAAAGATACACAGTAATAGCATTCTGAAAAATGAATTAAGAACACATTGCCATCAACTCCAGCAAAAATAACAAAGGTAGAGAAGATTAAGAGGCAAGCATATCTTTCGGAATTGTAAAATGGGTTTATAGGTCTTCTAATAACAACTTTTACTCAAGCCTTACATAAATAGGCTTAGATGATACAAATATTATGTGGGCTGTGTGGACACTCCCAGGTTCCTACTCGTGTTTAGGGATTACTTGATAGAACAGAGACATTTCATTCCTATTGGGCCGAGGGATTACTGCAAAGAAACATCTAATATTCCATTTTTTAATTTCATGCATTTTTTATTTACCTTTAATGATGCTGTATATATTCATCATCCTGAAATATTAAAACAGTATGAAAAAAGTAATAAATTGGTGGAAAATTTAGGGAATAGGAATGCAACAGCACGCAGATCATACACTATCAAGTGCTTGATACACATTTAAAATTACTGCCGACTACGGCAAAGCCAAATTCCTAGCAGATTTCTGAAGCACAAAGTCACAATAAGAAGATCAGCAGAACAGACTGAAATAATAGAATATTCATCCCTCTAATCCATATGCAATTCTTTAGGGCTTTTTTTTTTTTAACAATGCATATGAGGTCTGACTGTATTCAGGATTTAAATAAGTTGTCTCTCTCCTTCCTGCTCCTATTTTTATATTAAAAAAATGTATATATAGTTATCATTTCTGCACTGCTGCACCAGCGAAGACAAGGTTAGCACATTTCCTCACACCTCAAATGAAACAATAACGGTTTTAAACAACAAAGGTGCTAAAAGAAATACAATGTATTCATCCCACCAAAATCTCCTGAACCAGATTTTTGGAAAGAAGGAAAGTTGGTGTCATTCATAGGGGAAATGAAGTGATGTTCCTGTCACTTAATTACCAGTTAATGAATTGATATAATATTGCATTTAAATATCGACCAGAAAAGCAAAAAGCTGGCGTTTCATCTCTGCTTTATTCACCTTCCCTTGCAAACAGATGATATTATCTGTCTGTTGGGCATTAAGAAATATTGTAGCAATGAATAGAAAATTACAGAGGAAGAAGCCACCAGCACCTAGTTTGGGATGAGCTCTTCCGGGAGGGAGCTTGGAAGTCTGGGAAAGGGCAAGGACACGCTGGACATCAGATGCCCAGCAGTCAGTTCAACCGTCAGGCACCTGGCAGCTGCGTCCTCATCCTCGAAGCCCATGTTCTAGTTGCCCCCTGTTAACATGAGTTGTCTTCCAGCAGGTATGGTGTTTTTATTTATTTTATTTAATTATTATTTTTTTAAACAGAGTCACAGATTTATTTATTTGTTTGTTTATTTATTTATTTATGGCTGTGTTGGGTCTTCGTTGCTGCGTGCGGGCTTTTCTCTAGTTGCGGCGAGCGCGGGCTACTCTTCGTTGTGGTGTGTGGGCTTCTCATTGCGGTGGCTTCTCTTGTTGCGGAGCATGAGCTCTAGGCACGTGGGCTTCAGTAGTTGTGGCTCACGGTCTCTAGAGCACAGGTTCAGCAGTTGTGACGCGCTGGCTTAGTTGCTCCGCGACATGTGGGATCTTCCCAGACCAGGGATCGAACCCGTGTCCCCTGCATTGGCAGGCAGATTCTTAACCACTGTACCACCAGGGAAGTCCCAGGTATGGTGTTTTTAAATTACCTTCTTTTGCTTTCTTTGTGTATTCTGATTTTTTTTCTTTAAGAACCACTTATTGTCTTGTAACAAGGAGGAAAACCAACATAACAGAAACTACTTAAAATGCTACCTATTTTTTAAAGTCTCATACATCTCTTCTTCTTTAAGAGGCTTTCTTCCATTCACCCAACAGATTTGGTCCCTCCTCTGTACTAATGTTGCTAGCAAATGCCTTATGGCCCAAATCACATTCCGCCTTGTGGTATGGCCCTTCGCCTTCTAAGCATGGCTTTTGTAGGATTAAGTCCCTTCAGGGCAAAGGCTGCGTCTTCTTTCCCACTATTTTCTCTCTTGCAGTACTGATCACAGCTCCTTGTACCTAGTGGGGATTTAGTAATTTGCTGTTGTTATTGAATGAACTAAAACTAGTTTTATTAAGTGTTTTTTATTTCTGTGATACTCACTGTTTTTCAGTTCACTACTACAATTAGACAATTCTACCAGTTGTGAATGAGGTTAGTTACCGTGAATGACACTAAACGCAGAGATAGAACACCTTTCAGAAAATGAATTGGAGAGGATTTTCATGTCCTACTACCTCAAACAATGAGCCTAACAGAAAAGAGAGTGTGCAGCTCTGCAGAACGATGAAAATATTTACAGGAAGTGGAGCAGATACAAACAATATAATGTTGGAAATAAACATTCCCATTCACACCAAGCAATAGAAAAATGTATAGGAAATGAAGTGGGTATATGGCAGAGAGAAAGAAAGAGTTCTTCACCCTACTTAGGAGAGAAAAATAGGAATTTCTTCGGGGAAGATATGCCACCATACCCAAACTTAATAAATATAAAAGCAAAGCCTGCTAAAATTTTCCGTGGACAGGGCAGTCTTTGGGAAGTTCCCACAGCCCAGACTACAGCTCTTAAGCTCCTTTGCCAACACCTCTTTGCATTTGCCTGGCTGTAATGCACCTCCATTTCTCTCTAACCCTCACAACGCATCCAGATCAAGGAAAGCTGAGAATCCATCCAATTTTAATCCAATTCCTTCTTGAAAAGTTTAAGCTTATTCCTTCATTCCTCTTTAATGACATTAAGACACTCGAGGGGGGAAAAATATTCAAAACATGGAGCGATGAATGGCAAGAGGAAAAGAGGGGAAAACAACTTATTAAAGCTGATCTGAATCGTAGGAAAAACCAAACCTAATGTCTTTGTACACACTTCTGTCTTATGTCAGAACAAACTGCTTTCAATTATAATTATGACAGGATGATCCTATCTATGACATGATATCATCTTTTTTTCAGCTCAAGTTCTCATGCCACTAAGCCTTTCAACTCTAGGCAATCATTCAAGAATTCAGAAGTGTTCTCAAGTTCTTGTGTGAACCAAGATGTGTCAACGCAGGGCAGGTGGTTCAGCGGCTCTGAGATTCTTCGCTGAGTCCATCCAGCATTTGCCTTAAGCCCCTTACAAGCAATACATATCCTGCTTTGCAATTAGCCACCCAGGCTTGCTAGGGTTAATAAATTCCCTGATATTTATAACTGGCAACAACAGGTCAAGGTGTCACATACGATGGGACAGAGAGAGTGGTAAGACGGCTAGTTTTAAATTCTGCACCAAGTGCCAACTCCATTCACAAAAGCTTGTCTTCCCAGAGAAGCTTTCCTCCCCTTGTCTACCCACTCTCTCTTTGTGGTTTCATGAACTTTGCTTTCCCTACCTTCGTGGGCTGCTAATATTTGATCAGAGTTTTTTGAGAAAACATTTCTAAAACATGAATAAACTACATCATGAAGTTTTTAGAGAGCCTGACTCTGTTTTATAGATTCCGTTTTATGTGTGTCAATTCATATAGAAGTCTGAGCTAACAAGGGCATACCAGGGTTAGTCACCTGTCATAGACACTTGGAAAGTAGAGCCATTGGTAACTACTGTTGTCATCCCTCTTACCTTGTCTGCTCCTTCCTCCTAGGACAGATGTGTGCTTACTTTCACGAGTAAATTCAGATTTCCCTCCTTCCAGCCCATACTGACTTTTTTGGAAGTTGCTATTTAGTAGGAGTTTCAACTTGCTGGAAAATACTAAATGTGTTACCCGTTCAACTGAACCATTTGAAATTGTTTGGGTTTTGCAGGGTCAAGTAAGGAAAATTCCGTATCATTCAACCTTATACATTGCCTCATCTGAGTCCCACAATGATATTTTGCGGCAGATAATATTATTTCCATTTTACTATTATTGTGTAGTGTCACATGACTACTCAGGGACAAAAGCTGGGGCTTGAAAACTGGGTCTATATGGATTCACAGCTCAGGCTGCTGACCTCCTGGTGGAGTTACTTTCTCTACCACCTGGCTGAGCAGGATGGGAGTTAGAACTCTGGCACAAATACGTCCACCTTTTAGAAACGTTGGCATGATAAATTATAGGATCTCAGAATGGGACCATCTTACTCCTTCTATCAAGATGGAGATACATTTTTTAGAGTCATTTGACAATGACATTAGTTGACAGTGAATTTCAACCCAGACTTAGACATGTCCTATGCTCAAGTAGCTTTCAAAGTCACTGATCTACAGACTGGTGGCTGCCAGAGGTGGTAGGTGGGCAAAACGGGTGAAAGGGATCAAACGGTACAAACTTCCAGTTATACAATAAATGAGTCACGGGGATGTAGTGTACAGCACAGTGACCAGAGTTAACAATACTGTCTTGCAGCTGTGAAAGTTGCGAAGTGAGTAAACCTTAAAAGTTATCACAAGAAAGACATTTGTAACTGTGTGTGGTGGTGATGGATGTTAACTAGAAAATAAGTCACTGTTCGGAAACAGAGTTTCCTTAAGAAATAATGATCTTCTCTGAAAGCCCGAACGGATGAAAAATTATATAAAATAACACTTGGAGGAAACCAATTTTTTCACAAACCCAACTATAATCATCTCCAGCGTAAATGGGATGACCAAGAACAAAGGAAAATGTGCTTCCTGGAGACAGATAATGGTATCAAGGTTGTAATTACACTTAGCCAAGTGCTCGCAGATTAATAAATTTCTAAAAAAGCATGTTCTTTTTTTTTTTTTTTTTTTTTATTGATTGATTGATTGATTGATTGCTGTGTTGGGTCTTCGTTTCCTGTTCGAGGGCTTTCTCTAGTTGCGGCAAGCGGGGGCCACTCTTCATCGCGGTGCGCGGGGCTCTCACTATCGCGGCCTCTCTTGTTGAGGAGCACAGGCTCCAGACGCGCAGGCTCAGTAGTTGTGGCGCACGGGCTTAGTTGCCCCGTGGCATGTGGGATCCTCCCAGGCCAGGGCTCGAACCCGTGTCCCCTGCACTGGCAGGCAGACTCTCAACCACTGCGCCACCAGGGAAGCCCCCAAAAAAAGCATGTTCTTAAAGTAGGAAATATTTTTTCCCAGTCCTTCCCCCTTAAGCCATTTGAAGCTGATGGCAAACACCTGTTGTTGTCTAGCAGCATGAATTAAGCAGGTGTGTGGAAGGCTTCTCTTCAAGTCATCGAGGGGTTCTGCCACTCAGGCTTGGGCTGCTTCTGGGTATCATGGATTATCAGTGTGTGTTCCTTCATTTGTTTATATAAACGGACCAATGGCCGTTGAAACACTTCAGAGCACTTAACTAAAGCAAACACAGCTCTTGAACTTTAAATATCCAACAAGAGGAGCTATTGACAAGTAGGACTTAACTTAGCAAATCTCAATATCATTTGGAAACTTAATACAATCTTCCAGATTTACAAAAAAGGCACACAACCCAGACACTTACCTTAACTTTGGCTCCACATAGAAGATACCATCCTGAGTTGAGACAAGATTCAAAAATAATGCTGCCACCTAGCAGTTTCGCTTGGTTCTTTAATTGTTGTTGGAATTGAAGATGAGGCTACCCAATAAGAGAAGGGAAATAGGGTCTTTAGCTTCTATCTTAGGCTTCCTGCTTTTGATTCCCTCCCATTCCTCACTCTCTAAACTCAAAGATATTTCTGAGAGAAATCCTGTGAGGAAAACCTTAGATTAACATCAGGGTACCTGGACTTGCGTCCCAGCATTCCCATCATCTGAAAAACTATGCATAAGTCACAAATCCTCCCTGAGAATCACTTCTCTGAACTGGATGCAAAGACCCTTTCAAATCTAATAGCCAATTGTTCTACTTTTTAAGGAATTTACAATGACGAAATCAATTGATTGATTTACATTAGTAGCTAGAGAAAGAGCGCCATAGTATCATTGCGTGTAAGGTTACATAAAATATTCCCAAATGGTGGCAATGGGTTCATTGTGTTGCTTCCTTTACGTCTAGAAAGAAATTGCACATTTCTCTGATGATTTTTAGAAATGTTAATATTATGATGGCATTTTAGATGCTGGAGAGTTATTCTATGTATTCCCCTTTGGAATTCCATAATCTTACTTTAGTTATTGTTTGGATATGGCTTTGCTTTAGTGCCAGGAGGAAAAACACAAAAGAAAACACATTACCTTTAAGAAATTTAAATCACTTAATCTTATTTCCAGGCTGACCAATAAGTTGGATTCCAGTTCTTCCCAACCATTAGGTTTTCTAATTCAACAGACTTGTTTATCTTCTCTTCTTGAATGTTAGAGCCACCAGGTTTCTGGTGGGAATGTAAGCTGTCTTTACAGGATTCAAGGCATTAGACTAAAACAAAATTTTCAGGGAAATCTGAAACTTCTACTGGCTACTGGCCTATGATTTTATATATAGTGCAAAAAGCATTAAAATAATATTCACAACTTTTGCTACTGATCAACTGTCTTCCATTACAATGAAAGACAAGTCTACTTCATATGCACCTTTTACAACACACACCTGGCTGGAGCCCATGGAGATAAGTTTCCAACTATAAGATGTTTCTCTTGTTTATCTCCTTTTCTGATAAAACCACACACACATCTAACAAGGGAGCAGAGTCCAGAAAAGTTGGAAAATGACATTCGCCCCTCTTCCCACCCCCCGCATTCCTCAAGAACTGTCATTTTAGGGAATAATGCCCAATGTCTTGTCAAGTGCCTCTCTCTGTTTTAAGCTTCTTCTCCTTTTTACATTTATTATTATTATTATTATTTTTTTTATTTTTCACAAAGCCTGGATCGGAGAGGGTGTGAACTACTGAATGAGAAAACCTTAGGCACAGATCCTACAGGGAACAGCTTTTGAAACTCTCCAACATACTAACTCATAATTGGGTTTTAATGCATAAAAAGGCTGAGTAATTTAAATGTTTAGAAAAGAAAACAGTCTTTCCTAGAGTTTATGAAGTGCTAAGCCTATTTCTTATAATGATTAACTGTTATTCATCCTTTCAAACACGAGCATCTTAGTGCATATGCTCTGGAGAAGGAAGGAATGCTGAAGACACACGCCAAATTACCAAACTAGTGTCTCACTGCGACGGACTTGTAGCACACTTTTGTGAAGTTGGGGAAGTAACAAACCAGGAACCCTGCTGAGATGGCTGTCTACCTGCCCTGCCTTACGAAATGAAGAATAAATGTTTTAATATTCAATATCAATATCAATATTTAATATTCAATATTAATATCAATATCAGATATTCAATATCTGTCTGCATGTGGTTCTGCATGATTGTACTTGGTCAGGAAGGAGGTCAGTGGCCTGTAGAATGTGCCACTGAGGTCTGTTCTTTTTTTGTTTGTTTGTTTGTTTTTTGGCTGCATTGGGTCTTCGTTGCTGCACATGGGCTTTCTTTAGATGTGGCGAGCGGGGGCTACTCTTCGTTGTGGTGCACAGGCTTCTCATTGTGGTGGCTTCTCTTGTTGCGGAGCATGGGCTCTAGGCACACGGGCTTCAGTAGTTGTGGCATGTGGGCTCAGTAGTTGTGGCTCATGGGCTCTAGAGCACAGGCTCAGTAGTTATGGCACATGGGTTTAGTTGCTCCATGTCATGTGGGATCTTCCCGGACCAGGGACCGAACCCATGTCCCCTGCATTGGCAGGCAGATTCTTAACCACTGCGCCACCAGGGAAGTCCCCAGAGGTCTGTTCTTGATAACTTGATACATCTGCCTCTCTTTGTCATCAGGTTCTGACCCCACACCATGACAATTATGAGAGTAACGGGCAGAAAACGTGGGCATTGTTATCTCTCCATGTCAGTTCTGAAAGTGCTGGGCCCAGAGACAAATCCTTGTAGTACATTCTTCCTGCCCCTTCAGGCAAGGTTTGAATGGCGAAATCTCTGGCCTGAGCCTCAGAACAGTACGTGGGACTGAGCGCCATCACTACTGCTTCTATATCTCGGTATGGCTTAGATGTTCTCCTTGTAAAAAGAAAACAGTAAAATGTGGACAATAGTACCCATGTTGGGTGGTTGTCAGCGTCCAATAGGATAATGCAGGCAAAGATATATTGTAAGGAGCTCTACAAATTCCCTCTAATGTTTTTCAGCGGGTAATCAGACCTCTGAATTTTTTAGTGACATTTCAGAGACTCCAAGAAGGAAGGGACAGCCTCAAAATCTGGGATGGTGGATCCTAAGCTACATTTAATGTAAAAGACAAATAAGCTAATAAATGCGTTTGGTTCCTACTGATGCTGGAAGTGTGCATAGTGGGTAGTGCTAAGCAACCCTGCATTCAAATCCAGTCTCTGCCACCGAACAGCCGTATGACTTCAGCAATGTGGCTTACACTCTACGAAGCATTTCAGAAGGAGAAGGACTTAAAGTAACAGGACTCCTCGGCATCAGCATCTTAACAAGGACTCTCTGGAAATGTAATGATACGTTATCATCAGCCCAGTACTGAAAGGGTACGTAGTCTAGGCAGATAGGCCTCCCAACTACATCCTAAGTCTTCAGATTTAAGCTGGATCCATTAGCCCCTCTGTGGCAAAACCTTCCCAGCCAATGAAGCCAACCCCCTGTCTGAGTTGAAGTGTCAATCAGTGTCGATTCTATAGCATCCAGTTGGGAATATAAACTCCCACTCAAGTTTCTTACATTTCCCTTGCTAACAAAACTAGGGGAACAGCAGGATTTACCTAAATATTCTCATATGCTGAGATGTAAAGGGAGGACAGGTGGAGTGAATTTGAATTTAAGCTCAGTTCTAATGACAAGGTGCCCAAGTCACCTGGATCCCAGGAAATGTGAAAGGAAAACACAAACACAAGCTTAGAGACAGACAGACAGTGTGCAATCAGTAAGGGTACGCACACTGGCTAAGGGTACGATTCTAATACAATACATTTATCTGGACTTGTAAACAAATAGTACCCTGAAATGTAGTATCAGAATCAAAAGTACAGTGTGGACTTATGCGTGCTGGCACACCTTCTGACCTTGAGTTTTAAGTACTAGCTGTGTGATCTGGGCTTACCGGCCACATCAAGTACAGTTTACCCCCTGGCTCAGAAGTCAAGAGAGGTGATAAGCAGAGGTTAGTGATAATAATGCTATTATACTATTAGAACATTATTGGATATCACGTGAAAATTGTTTTATAAACATTTCCCGATTTAATTTCATCCTTATACTAATAAGCCTTTGGGTTTGATATTACTGATCCCATTTTATGAAGTAGGAAACTGAAGGTAAGAGGCCTAATGTTGCTGAAGCCAAGGGCCTTGTTCTTAATTTTAGTCCATACTCACATAAATTCAAGTTTCAGATTGGATCCCAGAGTCTTTAGTAGAATGACACTGTCATTGCTTCTGATTCTCAGAAAGGAACTTGAAACTGTTCCTCCAAAATTTTCCATGCTTTGGTTCCAAAAGGGCTTGGAAAGTTCTGCTATCATCAACTGACCAAGTAGATACTTAGAGTCTGCAATCACGCAGAATTTTCATGGGAGTTCCTCTCTCGTTCCCAGCTATACCAGAAGGAGAGTGATCCTGACTGATCTCTCACAGACACTGACATTGCAGTATTGACTGCTTCAAAACTGAAAGAAAAATAAATCTCAGATTTACAGGTTGTGACCATAGAAAAAGCCTGGAAGAATTATTTATCTTAAATGATAACAGTGTATAGCTCTGTATATTAATGGAATGGTGGTGATTTTCATTTTCTCCTTTAGATTTGTCTGTATTCTTAAAATATTTTACAACAGACATGCTTTACTTTGTTACTGAAAAAATATGTTGAGAATAACATGGCGATATACTGGTCTGATGATTTTGTTTAAAATAATGTCTCTAAAATATTCTCTCTTACAGTACAGTCATCTTATTTTGCTCTGGATTTTAAAACTTATTAAAATGTTATCAGGGGACGTCCCTGGTGGCGCAGTGGTTAAGACTCCATGCTCCCAATGCAGGGGGCCCAGTTTCGATCCCTCGTCAGGGAACTAGATCCCACGTGCAGGCCGCAACTAAAAGTTTGCATGCCACAACTAAGGAGCGGGAGAGCCACAACTAAGGAGTCTGCGAGCCGCAACTAGGGAGCCCGCCTGCCACAACTAAAACCTGGTGCAACCAAATAAATAAATAAATGAATAATTTTTAAAAATGTGATCAGTAGTTATACTGTACAGATCTTCCTTGATTTTACAATGAGTTTACATCCCAATAGATAAGTTGAAAATATTGTTAACTCAAAAATGCATTTAATACACCTAACTTACCAAACATCATGGCTTAGCCTACCTTAAACATGCTTATATTCGCCTACAGTTGGGCAAAATCATTTAACACAAAGCCAACTTCATAATAAAATGTTGAATATCTCATGTAATGTATTGTAAACTGTACTGAAAGTGAAAAACAGAATGGTTGTCTGGGTCCAGAATGGTTATCACATGTTCACCCATGTGATCGTATGGCTGACTGGCAGTTGCAATGCCCAGCGTCATCAGAGAGCACTGCCCGCACATCACTACCCCAGGAAAGGATCAAAATTCAAAATCTGAAGCACAGTTTCTACTGGATGAGTATCGCTTTTACCCCATGGTGAAGTCGAGAAACTATAAGTCAAACCATCTTAAGTCAGGGACTGTCTGCATTTATTCGATGCCCTCTGGCTTGCCCTCTAGCATCTGACGGTAACTGAGAGAAGCTCTGATAAAACCCTAGCTCTGTCCCTCTCTACCTGCATGACCTGGAGTAATTTAACCTCTCCATTTCCTCACCTATAAAACAGGAATAATAACACCTATCTCGTTGCATTGAGGTGACGTTTCTTAAAATTCTCTAGGCTTCCATAATTTTTCTTCCCTCTTGATAAATATAGAACTTATTTCATATAAGTCATTTGACACTTAGACTTTCTTAAATTGACTTTATATGTATGATCCTATTTCACCAATTGGCCAAATGAATAAATGAATGAAAGTGTATCCAACTGTGTACACAGGGTTGGATGTGTGGAGTGTATGAAAGGACACCCATCATCAAGTAAGATCTAATAGCTCCATATAAATAACTACAGTACCAGTTCAATGCTAAGGGAAATTGGCAAAGTGTATGGTTAATTCCAAAGAGAACCAGAAGCCAGAAAGACTTCAGGTATAAGGCGGTATTTGAGTAGGGCCTTGAAAGATGAGCAGACTCTCATAGGCTGGAAATTGGGGACATGATGAAGAAAAATTAAGAACTTTCTAATTCTCTTTACATCTCTTGCTCTTAGTAGTGTGCTTACAGAGATCATTTTTCACTGTTTGGTGGTTCACTGTTCTCTGCTTAAAACATAATCCTTTCCTGGGTGAAATTAGCAATGACCAAATATCTCACATGCTCAAGAAAGAACCAGAGCTTAAATTTGGGGTCTGTTTCCCAGAAGGAGGAGAGCTGGTCTGGAAACTGAGATCTTCAGAGCCCTCTTAGCTACGAAGAAAATGGATTCCTGTGACACATGACAGCAGTGCACTTACAAAGCCAACTTTTGATACATGTTCTGCAAATTTAAGGATTGAAAGCCGTTGTGTTTTTGTTTGCTCTCGTTGTGTTTTCACAGAAGGAAGGTACGCAGAGGCAAACAGAGACCACATTATCTGACCTACATTTCCACATCTGCCATGCGGGGATGCTAAATAGTACCTACATCGAGGGTTATCACCTGAAGTGCAGAGCAATAGTAAAAGCTTCATAAATGTTTAAAACAAAGGCAAATAAAAATCACATTATTAGAACACACGCCCTCTTAACAAAATTATCTAATTATTCTTGGGGGTGCACACACACACGCACGCACACACACACATATCAAGCTCTTTTCCTTAATATTTTAGAGCTTGCTTGTTGTCTCTACATGTGTTAGAATTTGTATTTTCTATAAGTAGAAAACCTAGCCACAAGGCATTAACTCCCAAAAGACAACTGGTCATAAAAAAAATTATTAAAAATTTTTTTTCATGTCTAATTAACAGATGAAACCAAAGGCTATATTTCAGTGACCAGGAACTACCTGACTGTGTTTTCAGTGATGCTGGACCCCATATGTGAAGAATGATGTCCTTTCACCAGTGGCACATCTTTTAGCCCATCATCTTAGTCTACATTGTTTTTATAACAGTTGATTGTGGTACATAGCTCAGTTAACATTTGTCATTTCACTAGTATCTCAAAGCTCTATGCTTAGGGATACAAATGCAGTGTTAAGGGTCATCTTGGGGAATATGACCAGAGAAGGGGCTCAGATCCTGTGAAAGATAGGAAAAACAATGGGATATAGGGACATAGGTATATGCTTAAATGACACTTGTTTCACTCTTTTATTTTAGAAGAAGATGAAGCTATCTCAGTAAATGTGCTTTGCATTGACAGAATGGCTGTGGAATTCAATGTACAATCAACAGCCTCTTGGTATTATTAACCTGCAAAGTTTATTCTTTCTCCAATAGTATAACCATTTCTCAAAGAGCCCCAGAGCTCCTGCCACGCTGAAGGGTGTCTCTGAACATATATGCAAACGTGAGAAGAAATCGCTGAGGATGGAGGGGTTAGGCTGCTGTTCATTATCATCATCATCATCATCACCATCACCATCACCATCATCACCATCATCATTATCACCACCACCATCATCACCATCACCATCATCACCATCACCATCATCACCATCACCATCATCATCATCACCATCACCATCATCATCATCACCATCACCATTACCATCATCATCATCATCATCACCATCATCACCATCACCATCATCAGCATCATCATTTTATCATCACCATCATCATCATCATCATCATCACCAGCAACATCATCATCATCACCATCATAATCACCATCATCATCATCATCACCATCATCATCATCATCATCATTATCACCATCATCACCATCATCACCATCACCATCATCACCATCATCATCACCATCATCATCATCATCATCATCATCATCATCATCACCATCATCACCATCATCATCATAACAGGACCATTGACTGGCCACTAACCAGACACTGCGCTAAATTCTTTCAGAGATGTTTTCATTTAATTCCTTAGAGCTACACTATTCCCATTTTACTGGTGAGGAAAATGAGACATAACAAGGTCAAGTAACAAGTTTAAGAAGCTCGGAACTAATAAGCAAGGATGTCAGGATTCTCCAAAACACCTGGTTCTTAACCATTCTACTTCACAGCCTTCTCACCTTTGAGAGGATTTACGGGATGAAGCAGTGGCTAAAATAGCAGCCAGCTCCATAAGGGCACACCCTGTGGCATCAGCAAAGGCCTCAAAAAGGCCATGTTTTGAAATGAAAGCCTCCACGTGCCTACAGCAAACACACCGACACACGCACGCTCGGGAATTTTATTCTCATTTTCTCCTCGCTGAAACTCTGAACGCCGCACGACAATGTATTCATCGCCAGGTGCCATTAGGTCCCGGCTCACTTCAAGTGTCACCAATTCCGGGCACATTAATAACATAGTTAATATGAAGGGTTTAGAGCCTCCCCATCGGTGACAAATATTACTCAGCCAAATTTCCTGACCACCAAGGCCACGGAGGGACAATTTGGTAGATTTCATCAACAGTTCTAATTATGTTCCTGTCAAGTGGAGAACGAAGTAATCCATAACTGGGGGTGGGGGTGGGGGTGGGGTGGTGGTGCTCGCAAACAGTGGCACAGAAGAGCAATTTATGCCCCAGACACGGGGCCCTTTCTGTAGCTGCTGTGCACAATGCTTGACTAACTAAGTGGGTTCAAAAAGGAATTGATTGGGGAAAACACAGCCCTCTCGCGTGGAGAGGCTTGTCAGGCGGAAGCTTATGTGGAGTTAGGAGGAAATGAGTTCTAGGAAGTCTTGTTTATCCAAGCAACCGGAGTTCAGGGCTCTCGGCAGCCTTAGAACTGCAGGTTGTAAGACACAGGATCCTGGCTCCAAGCCTCTCTCGGACTCTTTTCAAACTGCTTGATTTGAGCCGCATCTCTGGAGAGGATTTGCAGGCAGACTTTTTCAAGTGCGACAGGAGGGAAGCTGAAGAGGGTGAACCAATGAGCAGTCGACTTACGGAATAGATTTTTTAAAAATAACAGTTCAGTCTTCAGAGAGCATCATCGTCAGAGATACAGGGATATCGTTAGAAGGAAAAAAAAAAAAAAAAGGACCCTTTTACGAAGCTATAAATAATGTGCTAATGGAATGTGCAAAGGAATTGTTAGGAACAGTAAACAAACGTCGCAATACCCCCGTGCACGCTCTCCCGCCTCCCACAACAAAACTATGAGACCGATAATTAGAGAAGAGTGGGGGGAGGAGAGAAAGGAAAGGGGTGGGAGGGGAGGCTGGGGGAGGGGACGTATCACGCAATTTTGAGTGATTTTCCACTGCCCTCCATATTGGAATGCAGCTCCTGTTCCCTCCAACTGGGTAATTTTATACATGGCATTCTTATTAACTATTTCAAAGCGGGGAGGGGAGAAGGAGGAGGAGTGATGTGTCTGCTGCCTTTTTTTTTTTTCTTTCCAAGAGTTAAGGCTGGTAACGTTAGCAGCTGCTTGGTTATTATTACCTATCAGTTGTTAATTAAAATAAAATGAAGCTTCTTAAACTTCAACACCGTATTGCAAATTATGCAAAAGACACAACTAATTGCATTATTAGCAAAAGTTACATTTAAAAATAGCTCCACATAAAGAACTAAAATTATCTAATCTGAACTTGCCTTTACCAAATGAAGCCTGAGGAGACAGAACTCTGGGGAAAACAAGGGTTTTTCTGCCTCATTCAACAAGGAGAGAGAGAGAAAAAGACTTAAATTTTATTACTAAACAATAACAGAAACAGTAAAGACATTTGAAATTACCTAAGGTAAACTATTAGGTAACAAATTTAGATCATTCTCACCCAGTACACACGTAATACACATTTGGATATAGTTAATTCTGGGTCATGCACAGACAATTTTCCAGGCAATGAATTTAGGAAAACCAGGACTCATTATTATTGCTAAGACCTTCCTGGGTTTTTAAATGTAGGACCTGGTCAGAGATGGGGTAGAAATAAGCCCAATATGATGAGAAAGATATTTGCTATTCAGTGGGCACTTATCTGAGAAATACATATACACATTTTTTAAAGTTAGAAGACTGTGATCCACTGTTCTTTTTTCCCAGGTTGCTTCTACCCTTCGCCTGGGGGGTCAGCCGAGAGCTGCCAGTGTCTGCAAATGATTCTTTGTACTTAATTTTGCTACATGGAGACCAAGGTGTACACAGGGCCCTTGGGGCTCTCTCACACTGCATAAGTGGCAATAAACGAACGCAAAACAAGACGGTGCATCCGTCTCTATAGGCAAGAACCAGTGAAATCACTCATTTGACATCCTTGTGCATTTAATATCATTTTGATTTTCCCCCCTTATTTGTAAAGCTACCACCATCTCTACTCAAGAACAGGGGCTCCTTTAGCAAAAAAGTGAAACACCATACAGAAAAAGAACAATTATGGGGAATTCCCTCTTGCTCAACATTGAAACTCCTAAGCTGAATGGAAAGTTCCTTTCGACTATTAGTTTTGGCCAGGATCCTACTGTAGGTGGAAAACACAAGCATCATTCTCCTAATCCAGGAGAGAGAGACGAGTTTCCTACTGAAATGTCATCCTGCTTCAGGGTCAAGTATAGAACCCTTTGCATAAACAGCAGGGGTCTGAGGAGCAACTGACAACTCCTGGAATGAAAGCCCACAAGCTGATCTGGTAAAATGGTCATATTAACTAATAGAGTAAATTATCCCATCTGATGGTGTACCCCAACATACCAAAGTCTGGGGAAGACAAGTCTATTTCAGTTCATTATACTTTTTTCTAGTTCCTTCACCGCTATCTTCACTTTCTAATGTAATTTCACTTTTTCCCTGTAGGTCACCCACCATGATTCAAGAGAGGAGGGGCAGGACTGAATGACTGAAAGGCCATCACTGCACTAACACAGAGACAATAGTGTCCACATATTCCTGATTCTTCACCACTTTGCTCTGAAGCCTCACAACTGATTGGCCCAGAATCCTTCACTAACCTCAAGCAATGCCGTGCATAGAGTGAGTGCTCCAAAAACTGACCTTTTGCAGGGAAAGGGGCAGCAATTGAAGGGCAGTGGTGAGGCAGCACCAGATCACAAGGGGTCAAGGAGCAGGTTGTGACGACTCTATGGAGATCCGGTCCCGGAAACATTTTATGAGAAAGTTGATGGTGAAGGAAATGAGAAAAGCCAGGCAGCTATCCGAGCAGTTATCAAGGTGTTGGGAAAGTTGTTTGTTTGCTTTTTTTTTTCCCTACAGTAGGAAAGGCGTCGTTGGCGGTGGAAGAATCCAGCATGTTGGAGAGACTAACTAATGGAGTTGAATCTTAGAAAACATAGCAAGGACCAGGATCAGCTTAGGCAGAAAGACGCTTCTCACCAGAGATGGGAGAGGAGAAAAGCTGCCTGAAGCTCTGATTAACTTGACAATGGAAAAGAGTGGCAAGATGAAGTGAGGGACAACTTCTAGTCTTTTAAACGAAGTACCTGAGCTACCAGTAACAGGAGTCATGTAAAAGGTCAAAGCTCAAAAAATATAAGGCGGTGATACTTACAACATTTAATGAGAGAATGTAGCTAAAGAAATTCTTTGATGTCTTGCAAACAAAATAACTACTTGATTTATTGAAGTGTCTACTTTTTATCCCATTGTTCTAGAATCATGTGGCTTTAGCTCAATTGAGTCACATTGTTTCAAACAGCAGAGTTTTTTAAAAAAATGTGCATGCTCAATTATGTATTTGCCTCCCAAACAAGTGTAATATTCTGGGAGTTCTATGTCCTGCTTATACAGAGTGAAGGAAGCAGCCAATGTTGCTATTTTAACAAAAATCTGGATTGGAATATTAGAAATAAATTTTTATCACCAGACTGATTTTCAAACCTAACAAAAATAATGAAGGTATCTGGTAAGTTTGTGATAACATGAAACCCCAACTCAGACGTACTAACAGCAAATCATTTTAGAAACAAAAAACTTCCTCGTCCTCTAGTTTACTTTATTGTGACTATGCCTGTGAGCTTTGCATGGCAAGAATCAGTCCTGTTAGTCTCTCCAATAAGTGAACTTGAGGTCAGGGAGAATACAATGGAATAAGAAAATTAGGTTCCTCTCTCTCCAGTGAGTTAAAACCCATCAGCAGTAAGTCATTGAATTTAACTGCACATCCCTTATTATTTTATTTTCCTTTTTTACTGTTTTTATTTCTACAATCACAGGCCAAGCAAGCCCATAATCTCCCATCAGGAGCCTGGCACCAGCACAACGGGACAACCAGCCAGGCAGCAGGAAGGCAGGTGGTCTTCCTCCTTGGCCCTTTCTGTTGTATAAAAGGGGCTTGGCATGGAGTGGTTTAACAATGGCCACCAACCATTTCTTATTTTTTTCTGAGCAATCATCAATATCAAAAAAGCCTCAAGGGGTGTGGTGGTTCCGTAACACACCGTGGCAACAGAGTTAGCCCAGCAGGCAAACGTTTTGGCTAATTTGAAATCCTCGTGCAGCCGAATCGAACGTGACAAGACAATGGCAAAAAAGAGAGGCTATTATCTCTAACGAGAGCCGGTAGATGGCTGAAGTTGGTTTGAGTGGCAGAGATAGAAGAGGGGGAGAGAAGAGAAATAACTAAGAATGATAATCCCAGATAACACAGGCTGCTAGATACACAGGTACACACATATGCGCGCGCATACACACACACACACACACACACACACACACACTCAGAGAAGAAAAGGCAAATGCTTCCAAGCTTTAGTGCTGGGCAGATCAAGCATGAGACGACGTCCTAATAAGAAGAAATACCAAATAAACTACTCTATGACAAAGCATTGGTCCAGCCCTCAAGTAAAGATACATTTAACTTTGAAGGGACTTCCCTGGTGGCACGGTGGTTAAGAATCCGCCTGCCAATGCAGGGGACACGGGTTCGAGCCCTGGTCCGGGAAGATCCCACATGCCGCGGAGCAACTAAGCCCGTGCGCCGCAACTACTGAGCCTGCGCTCTAGAGCCCGCGAGCCACAACTACTGAGTCCTCATGCCGCAACTACTGAAGCCCACACTCTGCAACAAGAGAGGCCACCACAATGAGAAGCCCGCGCACTGCAACAAAGAGTAGCCCCCGGTCACCACAACTAGAGAAAGCCCGCGTGCAGCAACGAATACCCAACAAAGCCATAAATAAATAAATAAATAAATAATTTTTTTAAAAGATACATTTTACTTTGAAAACAGTAACCCTTTCCATAGACATCTCTGATTTTTAGAATACTAAAACTGCCATTTCCTGCTTGAATGAATGTGCTGATGTCTAATCATCATTACTGGGGGAATCGGTGATTGAAGACTGGCAAATCCCAGGGTAAGCCAATGATGGCTTTGTGCCTTGGACCCAAAGGTTCCCTCTAGTCACCAGGTGGTCAAGAGAATTTGATATTGTGGGCTGAGGAATCATCCTGAGAGGCAACAGGAAGCTAAAAAGCAGGCTGATGGGGTCCTCAGCCATGAACTTTGACCGCAGCATCCAGCACGCTGGGCACCAACGAGAGGAAACATGACCTGTGGGATGCGCTGGGAGCTGTTCTTTGTAAGACTCACAATTTTAAAAGTGCTGAGATGAATTTTTGTCTAACAGTTATGGGCGCAGACTTCTTAGAAAGTAGGTTACAAGGTCAGCCGGCTTCCAGAAACTTTACATTGCAGGGATATTTTTTTTTTTTAATATAGGGAGAGTAGACGTAGGTGGCATATGGCTAAAAGCCCTACTACAACCCAGGCTTGGGAGATGAGCTTTTTTTAAGTCTGTTTCCCCAAAATTATCTCTTCATTTAACTGTACCTGAGAAGGCATGAAATGAAGACCAAAGCCACTTCTACAGCTAGCTTTTGCTTTTTTTCTATACCCACCGATGAAACACCTTTCTCCTTCCTTGGACCTGCCTCCTATCTGAGCCCCTGAAATCAGATGTGGAAAAGAAAGAATGAGCTCATTTCCCATTTATTCATATCATAATTACTCATTGCCATCAGATGAAAATTGGTTCTGATTCTGGTAATGGATGAAAGAAGCAGTGGTATGACATCAACAATTGGTTTGTTTTTCAATCTACAGAATTGCTGTCTTTAGTATATGAAGATCATACCACTAACTAACAATTAGCACATGTACACTGTCATTTTCCTCCCCAGTTTTGATAATGACTTTGAAACCCTGACACCTCCTTTTTCTGATAACACTGCAACTAGAGGCACACGTCGTTAAGACGTTGAATGCATTTTAGAAGAATACTGTGACATTACTAAAAAAGAATGACTGGCCTAGACAGGGATAGAATACATGACTTTGGCCTCAATTCACCATGCTCTAACCACCTACGTTTACCGTAAACAGCACTTCCTTAAGGTTGAAATAACTGGTAAACAGTTATAGTTATCACCAACTGATCCAAAATTGAATGGGTAGCCTCTTTGTTAAAGGGTACTGTGGATCTTTAAATTAAATAGGATTTTTTTCTAATTTCTGGAGAAAGGGCAATAGGAGGAGAAGAAGTAGGGAGGGGAGAGAGAGAGAGAGACGGAGATGGAGATGGGGATGGGGATGGGGATGGGGATGGAGATGATGGGGATGGGGATGGAGATAAAGATAGGGATAGGGATAGAGATAAAGGGAGAGGGAGAGGAAGTGGAAGAAACAGACACTCAGGGTAGACTCCCATCAATGGCCTCCCAGCAGTCCTTCCCCCCTCTTAGGAGTCTAAGAGCGCAGAAACAGTCCTGTCTTCAGGGTAAACATCTCAGTCTTTAACTCAGGGGCTAGCAGTCTGGTCGACCCTGGTTTGCACACTGTGCTTGTCCTGGGGGATTCTAGAGGAATTCAATCAGGAAGGAAAGTGTAGAGGTCCATAACACTGGGCAAAAACAGCTGCCAGCTTCATTTAGGATGGAACTTTAACACGAAGGAACAAGGTCTGGGAGCATTTTGCTGCCCCACTTTGGAGAGCAGCTAAAAAGAATGCCTCCTCAGGACAGTGGAAGGCCAGGTGGAAACTTGAAACAATTAGACAGGTAGCTTATGGCAGTTTCACTTTATCATGCTCACACCTCTTAACTCCCCCCACCCTGCAGGGGCATGTGTGCTCATAGCTTGGAATAAAAAACAAAAAGGCAGGGGTCTGGTTCTAACATAAAACCTTTGGGAAATGCACAAGCTAGTTTATCCAGGTTCAGCAAGTAGTGCAAATCTAACTTTTTTTTTTTTTAATTAATCTTTATATTTTCAAATGAAAAACAAGAAGAAAATATCTGGGCTTAGGATGGTACAGACGATTTTTTACAAAAGGAACGTGTTTCTCATATTGAGGTCCAGTTTTCATATCTAGTTTTCATTTTTCAAACTTAAATTAAGAAACCCTCTTAATATAAAATAGATTTTTGGCCATTAAAGAGAATAAAATTAATTTGTCTGGAAGCTCATTGCCAGATTGAACGAAGTAAAGCCAGAAGATATTTTTTCTCCACTACTCATACTGGCAAGAATGACTAAAACAGAACACCCCACAAGCAAAGATCATTCTTGATGTAGGACAGTCTCGCTTAGGAAATCTATGCCATAACCCTATTCACGGGGCCCAGTTCTATGTAAGGTCGTAACTTCCCTTCCCTTTTCTGTCTCAGAGTTGAATTCATATCCTCACACTGCAGCTTAAGAGAACCCTGGTTCATGGTTCAGTTAAGACATCGCTTACAAGGGAGGTCCGGTTCAGGTCCGCGGAGTACCCACCCATCCTGCGCTTGCATGGCGCTCACTGTCAAGGGATCCCGTTAGGAAAGGGCCACGTGGAAGTCTGAAATGAAAGCTGTCGCAAAGGGACACCAGGGCAACTATGGCTGAGATTCTATTTGTCTTCGGAGCATCAGAAGCCAGCAGAGTACTCTGTCACAAATTCCACTTCTCTCTCCAACCCTCAGTATCCTTAAAGCGAGAGGCAGATGGACTTCCTGCCTGGAGATGCAGCACCAACCCAACTGTCACCCAGGACTCCAATTACGTGTATGTGATGCGCTTACAAGATAACCCAGGCAGAGACTAAACTGTCCATTTTACCAGTTGTAAATGGTTTTCATAGGAAGACGTGCATCTTTATCTATCCATTGACGAGAAAGCTCTACTACTAATCCAAGAAGCAAAGTGCTATGGATTTGACATTGTATTTATCCCGTAAAACTTTGAAGATGTAAAAGCTGGCTGAAGACTGCTTTATTGCCTCTTGTGCCAGATGTGAGCTAACATACACAAATGCAGGGGTGGTATTCTTCTTTGACCTGGTGGAATTTCATAAAAACCCACTAAACTGGAATCCAGACTTTATACCTGTGAAATATGCACCATCAAAAAACCATGCTAGTGAACAAACACTAGTAGTGATTCATTCTTCTTTCTTTCCACCTTGAAAGGAATAAAATTACCTTGTCCTCAACTCATGATGACCAGGCGGTCAGACAGACCACCTCATTGCTTCACAGCTTAAACAAGGATGAAAAGAGGAGACAGATGAGACAGGCTGTTCTCCTGTTTTTAAATTTTTGTTTCCATGCATCTTTTCAACCCTGTCCTAACAAAAGGACCTATTAAGAAATAAAGTTGTGTTTTGTTCTGTTTTTCCTGAGTTTTATGAATCTTTTTTTTTTTTTTTTTTGCAACAATAACAGGAAAAGCAGGGAGTTTCAAAATTGTGATTTTATTAACGAATGGAAGATCACCTTTTTCAACAGGGCTTTACAAAACATTCCATCAGCGGTGTGAGGCAGGTCGGAGAGACCAACTTTTCCAAGGTATTAAATTAAAAGATGTTGAATTAAGTTAAATGCCCCACACTGAATTGACATTTCCCCTTTTTTAATGCAAGCTAAGATTGATGAAAAATACCACTTATCTACATTAAGGGTCAAAATCTCTAGCAAAAGGAGCTTCTGGTTCAACACGTCAGAGCAGAGTCAGTCTTCCATAATCCAGGGACCAGGACGCGGATCACATTCTGATGATCCAATTAATGGTGGGATACTTTGCAATCATCTAGCAAGCAAGGCCCCTAACAGATTGTGGGGCTGTAACATCAATTTCTTAAGTGCATTTAAAGGATTACAAATGTTAGTCCTGGCTTGAGATTGAAACACCTATTGAGGTGCTCTGAACCACATTACTGTAATTGGGTACCTTAAATTAATGCCATTTCTTCTGATGGGTGAGTTGAATACATTGGAATTAAGAGTTCTTTCAGTGGTATGTCACTTTCCCATTCTTTCTTCCTTTTTTGTTTCCTTGCAACATAAATCCAAATTGAAATAACTCTTTTTAAATCCAGATAGATTTAATTACAGCCCTCAGGAATCCAAGTATTGTCCTAATTTTACCTCACACACTGTTTGGGTGCTTTCTCCTTTGGCTTGTTATCTTAATATGCAGTGCTTAGGAGATGAAAATACAATTATCTTCTTAATAAAACTAAGGGAATGAGGGGAGGGGAAAAAGGAGAGGAAGAGTCCTTCTGCTTCTCCTTCCTTCCAGCCAGATGAACCTCTTTTAAGAACACAGAGGATAGCACTTGAAATTGATCACAAGCCTGGGAAATTATGAACCAGAACCTCCTTAAATCTTTCATTCTTTCTCAGGTCAGTTTAAGTAAAAGTTCTGATAAGGGGGGAATTGGATAACTGGGCATTGTCTGAATATTTTAAATTCTAAAATAAATATGGGAACCTTCTTTTTTTATCTCTACTAAGTCACTCAACTTAGGGGAAATTGCATGGCATCACCCCGTGGCTCCAAACCACCCCAAACTTGCTTATGATAAAGTGAATAAAATCTGCACTTCTCACCTTAGTCTAAAAGGCTGACACACTCTACCCTGCTCAATCTGATGCCATATTCGACCTCTCTCCTATGCACGGAGCTCTGGCCTCATGGGCCTTCTCCCTGTCATCCAAACACACCAAGCTCCTCTTCCCCTCCATTAAAGCCTGCTCGCTGCATCGAAACTCTACTCTGAAACATTGCCCTAACTTTCTCCAGGTTTCTACTCACATACAAACTTACAGGTTTGTATCGTGTTACTATGTATTGTACTACTCTGGCTCTGTCATAAAATAACACTCAGGCGTTCCATCGTACTCAAGTCATATGCTCTCTCTCATCCTGCTTTACCTTTCTTCATAGCATAGTGTGTTTGTGTGTGTGTGTGTGTGCACAAATAGTAATATATTCACCATGCATGTATGCATGAACACACATACACACACACACAAACAAATGACAACTCCAAACAAGCAGGGACTTCGTTTCATTCACTACTATAGCCCAAGTGACCAGACAGTACCTGGCACAATTAAATATTTGTTTAGTCGAATGAAACTGAATTTTTGCATGGTTGATTCTGCTTCCTTATTCCCAGCTCAGATCAAATGTTTTCACCACAGAAGACGCCCCAGATGACTCTTAACTAAAGTAGGACTTTCCCAGCCCATCCTCAGAGTCACTAGCTTATTACCTTGTTTTATCATCTTCCTATCACTTATCAATATCTGAAATAGTATACACACGCATACATGTATGTACGTACATGTTTATTGTCTATTTCCCTATCCTATTACTCAAGGATAATAGGGCAGAACAATGTTCTTCTGTCTTGTTCACCTAGGTGTCTTCAGTGCTAAGAATAGCATTTGGCACGTAGAAGCAGTGCCATAAATATTTGCTAAATGTGAATGAATTTAATTCAACCAAAGATAGTCAAATATGCAAGAGCCTTTATCAGAATAGGGTCACAGGTGATGCACATTTTCTTCACCTAATTTTACTAGCAATGCAATAAAGAATCTAATATAAGGATAACATTCATATAGTGTAATTTATTCTACCCCCTATAGAAAGACCAAGTTGGTCACGGTAGTTGTCATCAGCTTTGGTGGGGAGACAAAGAAAGACTGGAAAAAAAAAAGTCTGACTCAGCAAAGCTGATTCTGGGCAAAATTGGGAAATAGGTGATGCCTGTCAGAGCTGCTTCCGATCTTCTGTTCTGTGCTGTTTCCCTGCTTCTAAACTGTACTGCTCCCCTTACTCTACCCCAAAGCACCCAGTGGCCTCCTCTCAGTACCTAACTCAAGTTTTCCCCTTCCCCTAAAACACTCCACTTCTGGAACTTTCTGACTCATCCTTGTGCGTCTCCGAAAATATCCAAGTTCAGGTATCACATTCTCCCAAGTCTCTACTCTTAGACTTAAGCTAATCTGATAAATTTCTGGATGTAAAAAGCAACAGCAGGCACTAGTAGTGAACATGACCCCATTCTCCTGGGAAAGTGATGTGCCTTCCACCCGGGGTGTCTCTGCTCCTCCCTGCTCTGGGAGGACGGAGATGGAAACCGGGTTTCCACTGTTCCGAGAAGGAAACAATCTAAGGCAGGATTCCCCATGCCTCCTCTTTTCTTTTCTTTCCTTCCTTTCTCTTCCTTCCTTTCCCTCCCTCCCTCCCTTCCTTCCTTTTACCATAATCATTTAGACTTTTTTTATTCCTGACAGTAAAAGAAACTTTATTTCAAAAATACAGCAGAAAATTTAGATCATATACAAAGAAAAAAAATTTAATTACCCATAATGTTACCATCCCTAAATAACTAATTGGTGGTTTGTTTGCATTTAGTCTATTCTCTTTGGACATCTTTACATAGTTAATATCTTATTTTAGATACAGTTTACAAGCCTACTTTTTCCCACTTACTGTACCATGAAACTATTTCCATGTCTTCAGATTCTTGAGAAACATTTGGGCACCACAGAATATTTAGAACAGAGTATCTCGCTAGAGGGATGTATTGCCATTTAGTTAACAATGCTCTATAATAAAATATACTTCTGTTTATAAACAAGGAAACAATAAACATATGTCTTTGTCTTGAGGGGTTAGCAAACTTTTCCTGTAAAGGGCCAGATAGTCAATATTTTAGGTTTTTCAAGATATATGGTCACTATTCAATTCCACTCCAGTTATAGGCAATATGCAGATAAATGGCTGTGACTGTATTCCAATAAAACTTTATTTACAAAAATAGGCATTGGACAGGATTTGGTCCCAGGACAGTGGTTTCCCATCCCAACCTGTGATCTAGAGCTCTGATGCTTTCTCAGGATTTCTCAGGAATAACTGAGTCAAAAAAGGGTGTGAACACCTATCACAGATTTTTTTACACCCGCTGGTGATCTCCAATATGGTTTCTTGCTTGATTTTTCACAATAGCAAAATTATTTATTTAGTAATTTAAGGGAGTCCTCACCCAATTAACAATCCTCAAAAAGGAGAGAAACTGAGGCTCAGATAAGGCTGAGCTTGGGTGTTCAGTTTCATTTGACAATCTCTTTATGCAATTGTCTTCAAAGATAGACCTTCTATGGGAATGTAAGTTGGTGCAGTCACTGCGCAAAACAGTATGGAGGTTCCTCAGAAAACTAAAAATAGAATCACCATATGATCCAACAATACCACTCCTGGGCATATATCCAGACAAAGCTCTAATTCAGAAAGATACATGTACCCCTATGTTCATAGCACTATTTACAATAGCCAAGACATGGAAACAACCTAAATCTCTATCGACAGAGGAATGGATGAAGAAGATATGGTATATATATACAATGCAATACTATTCACCATAAATAAGAATGAAATAGTGCCCTTTGCAGCTACATGGATGGACCTAGAGACTATGATACTAAGTAAAGTAAATCAGAAAGAGAAAGACAAATACCATATAATATCACTTATATGTGGAATCTAAATTATAAAACAAATGAACTTATCTATGAAACATAAACAGACACACAGACATAGAGAACAGACTTGTGGTTGCCAAGGGGGAGGTGGGGTGGGGGAGGGGTGGATTGGGAGTTTGGGGTTAGCAGATGCAAACTATTATATATGGAATGGATAAACAACAAGGTTCTACGGTACAGTACAGGGAACTATATTCAACACCCTGGGATAAGCCATGATGGAAAAGAATATAAAAAAAGAATGTATATATGTGTACAACTGAGTCACTTTCCTGTATAGCAGAGATTAACACAACATTGTAAATCAACTATGCTTCAACAAAAAGATAAAATTAAAAAATACAGATCTTGGGGAGGCCTTCAAGATAGCGGAGGAGTAAGACATGGAGATCAACTTCCTCCCCACAAATACATCAGAAATACATCTACATGTGGAACAACTCCTACAGAACACCTACTGAACGCTGGCAGAAGACCTCAGACCTCCCAAAATGCAAGAAACTCCCCATGAACCTGGGTAGGGCAAAAGAAAAAAGAAAAAACAAGACAAAAGAATAGGGACGGGACCTGCACCAGTGGGAGGGAGCCGTGAAGGAGGAAAGGTTTCCACACACTAGGAAACCCCTTCGCAGGCAGAGACTGCGGGTGGCAGGGTGGTGGGGAGCTTCGGAGCCACGAGGAGAGTGCAGCAACAGGGGTGCAGAGGGCAAAGGGGAGAGATTCCCGCACAGAGGATCGGTGCCAACCAGCACTTACCAGCCCGAGAGGCTTGTCTGCTCACCCGCCAGGGCAGGCGGGGGCTGGGAGCTGAGGCTCGGGCTTCGGAGGTCAGATCCCAGGGAGAGGACTGGGGTTAGCGGCGTGAACACAGCCTGAAGGGGGCTAGTGCGCCGCGGCTAGCCGGGAGGGAGTCTGGGAAAAAGCCTGGACCTGCCTAAGAGGCAAGAGACCACTGTTTCCGGGTGCATGAGGAGAAGGGATTCAGAGCACTGCCTAAAAGAGCTCCAGAGACGGGCGTGAGCCGCGGCTATCAGCGTGGACCCCAGAGACGGGCATGAGACGCTAAGGCTGCTGCTGCAGCCACCAAGAAGCCTGTGTGCAAGCACAGGTCACTATTCACACGTCCCCTACCGGGAGCATGTGCAGCTCGCCACTGCCAGGGTCCCATGATCCAGGGACAACTTCCCTGGGAGAACACACGGCGCGCCTCAGGCTGTTGCATCGTCATGCTGGCCTCTGCTGCCACAGGCTCGCCCCACATCCGTACCCCTCCCTCCCCCCGGCCTGAGTGAGCCAGAGCCCCCTAATCAGCTACTACTTTAACCCCGTCCTGTCTGGGTGTGGAACAGACGCCCTCAGGTGACCTACACACAGAGGTGGGGCCAAATCCAAAGCTGAACCCCAGGAGCTGTGCGAACAAAGAAAAGAAAGAGAAATCTCTCCCAGCAGACTCAGGAGGAGCAAATTAAATCTCCACAATCAACTTGATATACCCTGCATCTGTGGAATACCTGAATAGACAACGAATCATCCCAAATTGAGGAGGTGGACTTTGGGAGCAACTACAGACTTGGGGTTTGCTTTCTGCCTCTAATTTGTTTCTGGTTTTATGTTTATCTTAGTTTAGTATTTAGAGCTTATTATCATTGGTATATTTGTTTATTGATTTGGTTGCTCTCTTCTTTTTTAAAAATATATACATATATTTTTTTCTTTTTTTCTTTTTCTCAGTGTGTATGTGTATGCTTCTTTGTGTGATTCTGCCTGTATAGTTTTGCTTTTGCCATTTGTCCTCGGGTTCTGACTGTCCTTTTTTTCTTTTATATAGATATAGTTTTCAGCGGTTGTTATCATTGGTGGATTTGTTTTTTGGTTTCGTTGCTCTCTTATTTCTTTCTCTTTTTCTATTACTTTTTAATTTTTAATAATTTTTTCTATTTTAATAATTTTATTTATTTATTTTCTCCTTCTTTCTTTTTTTTTTTTTCCTGCCTTTTCTTCTGAACCATGCGGCTGACAGGGCCTTGGTGCTCTGGCCGGGTGTCAGGCCTGAACCTCTGAGCTGGGAGAGCTGAGTTCAGGATATTGGTCCACCAGGAACCTCCTGGCACCACATAATATCAAACAGCAAAAGCTCTCCCAGAGATCTCCATCTCACCGCCAACACCCAGCTCCACTCAACGACCAGCAAGCTACAGTGCTGGACACCCTATGCCAAACAACTAGCAAGACAGGAACACAACCCCACCCATTACCAGAGAGGCTGCCTAAAATCATAATAAGTTCACAGACACCCCAAAACACACCACAGGACGTGGCCCACCAGAAGGACAAGATCCAGCCTCATCCACCAGAACACAGGCAGCAGTCACCTCCACCAGGAAGCCTACACAACCCACTGAACCAACCTTAAACACTGGGGACAGACACCAAAAACAATGGGAACTACGACCTGCAGCCTGTGAAAAGGAGACCCCAAACACAGTAAGTTAAGAAAAATGCAAAGACAGAGAAATACACAGCAGATGAAGGAGAAAGGTAAAAACTCACAAGAATAAACAAATGAAGAGGAAATATGCAGTCTACCTGAAAAAGAATTCAGAGAAATGATAGTAAAGATGATCCAAAAACTTGGAAATAGAATGGAGAAAATACAAGAAACGTTTAACAAGGACCTAGAAGAACTAAAGAGCAAACAAACAATGATGAACAACACAATAAATGAAATTTAAAATTCTCTAGAGGAATCAATAGCAGAATAACAGAGGCAGAAGAACGGATAAGTGACCTGGAAGATAAAATAGTGGAAATAACTACCACAGAGCAGAATAAAGAAAAAAGAATGAAAAAATTGAGGACAATCTCGGAGACCTCTGGGACAATATTAAATGCACCAACATTCAAATTATAGGGGTCCAGAAGATGAAGAGAAAAAAAAAAAGGGACTGAGAAAATATTTGAAGAGATTATAGTTGAAAACGTCCCTAATATGGGAAAGGAAATAGTCAATCAAGTCCAGGAAGCACAGAGAGTCCCATACAGGATATATCCAAGGAGAAACATGCAAAGACACATGTTAATCAAACTATCAAAAATTAAAATACAAAGAAAAAATATTAAAAAGCAGGAAGGGAAAAGCAACAATTAACATACAAGGTAATCCCCATAAGGTTAACAGCTGATCTTTCAGCAGAAACTCTGCAAGCCAGAAGGGAGTGGCAGGACATATTTAAAGTGATGAAAGGAAAAAATCTACAACAAATTTTACTCTACCCAGCAAGGATCTCATTCAGATTTGATGGAGAAACTAAAACCTTTACAGACAAGCAAAAGCTAAGAGAACTGAGCACCACCAAACCACCTCTACAACAAATGCTAAAGGAACTTCTCTAGGCAGGAAACACAAGAGAAGGAAAAGACTTATAATAACAAACCCAAAGCAATTAAGAAAATGGTAATAGGAACATACATATCGATAACTACCTTAAATGTAAATGGATTAAATGCTCCCACCAAAAGACATAGACTGGCTGAATGGATACAAAAACAAGACCCATATATATGCTGTCTACAAGACACCTACTTCAGACCTAGGGACACATACAGACTGAAAGTGAGGGGATGGAAAAAGATATTCCATGGAAATGGAAATCAAAAGAAAGCTGGAGTAGCAACTCTCATATCAGACAAAATAGACTTTAAAATAAAGACTATTACAAGAGACAAAGAAGGACACTACAGAATGATCAAGGGATCAATCCAAGAAGAAGATATAACAATTATAAATATTTATGCACTCAACACAGGAGCACCTCAATACATAAGGCAAATGCTAACAGCCATAAAAGGGGAAATTGACAGTAACACAACCATAGTAGGGGACTTTAACACCCCACTTTTACCAAGGGACAGATCATCCAAAATGAAAATAAATAAGGAAACACAAGCTTTAAATGATACATTAAACAAGAGATGGACTTAATTGATATTTATAGGACATTCCATCCAAAAACAGCAGATTACACTTTCTTCTGAAGTGCTCATGGAACACTCTCCAGGATATATCATATCTTGGGTCACAAATCAAGCCTTGGTAAATTTAAGAAAACTGAAATCGTATCAAGTATCTTTTCTGACCATAACGCTATGAGACTAGATATCAATTACAGGAAAAAAATCTGTAAAAAATACAAATACATGGAAGCTAAACAATACACTACTAAACAACCAAGAGATCACTGAAGAAATCAAAGAGGAAATCAAAAATACCTAGAAAGAAATGACAATGAAAACATAACGACCCAAAAACTATGGGATGCCGCAAAAGCAGTTCTAAGAGGGAAGTTTATAGCAATACAATCCTACCTCAAGAAACAAGAAACATCTCAAATAAACAACCTAACCTTACACCTAAAGCAATTAGAGAAAGAAGAACCAAAAAACCCTAAAGTTAGCAGAAGGAAAGAAATCATAAAGATCAGATCAGAAATAAATGAAAAAGAAATGAAGGAAACAATAGCAAAGATCAATAAAACTAAAAGCTGGTTCTTTGAGAAGATAAACAAAATTGATAAGCCATTAGCCAGACTCAATACGAAAAAAAGGGAGAAGACTCAGATCAATAGAATTAGAAATGAAAAAGAAGTAACAACTGACACTGCAGAAATACAAAGGATCATGAGAGATTACTACCAGCAACTCTATGCCAATAAAATGGACAACCTGGAAGAAATGGACAAATTCTTAGAAAAGTACAACCTTCTGAGAATGAACCAGGAAGAAATAGAAAATATAAACAGACCAATCACAAGCACTGAAATTGAGACTGTGATTAAAAATTTTCCAACAAACAAAAGCCCAGGACCAGGTGGCTTCACAGGCGAATTCTATCAAACATTTAGAGAAGAGCTAAATGCTATCCTTCTCAAACGCTTTCAAAATATAGCAGAGGGAGGAACACTCCCAAACTCATTCAATGAGGCTACCATCACCCTGATACCAAAACCAGACAAAGACATCACAAAGAAAGAAAACTACAGGCCAATATCACTGATGAACATAGACTCAAAAATCCTCAACAAACTACTAGCAAACAGAATCCAACAGCACATTAAAAGGATCATACACCATGATCAAGTGGGGTTTATCCCAGGAATGCAAGGATTCTTCAATAAACACAAATCAATCAATGTGATACACCATATTAACAAACTGAAGGAGAAAAACCATATGATCATCTCAATAGATGCAGAAAAAGCTTTCGATAAAATTCATCACCCAGGGGCTTCCCTAGTGGCGCAGTGGTTGAGAATCTGCCTGCTAATGTAGGGGACACGGGTTCGAGCCCTGGTCTGGGAAGATCCCACATGCCTCAGAGCAGCTAGGCCCGTGAGCCACAATTACTGAGCCTGCGCTCCGCAACAAGAGAGGCCGTGATAGTGAGAGGCCCGCGCACCGCGATGAAGAGTGGCCCCCGCTTGCCACAACTAGAGAAAGCTCTCGCACAGAAACGAAGACCCAACACAGCCATAAATAAATAAATAAATAAATAATAAAAAAAATTCATCACCCATTTATGATAAAAACCCTCCAGAAAGTAGGCATAGAGGGAACTTACCTCAACATAATAAAGGCCATATATGACAAACCCACAGCCAACATCGTTCTCAATGGTGAAAAACAGAAGCCATTTCCACTAAGATCAAGAACAAGACAAGGTTGCCCACTCTCACCACTATTATTCAACATAGTTTTGGAAGTTTTAGCCACAGCAATCAGAGAAGAAAAAGAAATAAAAGGAATCCAAATTAGAAAAGAAGAAGTAAAATGGTCACTGTTTGCAGATGACCTCATACTATACATATAGAATCCTAAAGATGCTACCAGAAAACTACTAGAGCTAATCAATGAATTCGGTAAAGTAGAAGGATACAGAATTAACGCACAGATATCTCTTGCATTCCTATACACTAATGATGAAAAATCTCAAAGAGAAATTAAGGAAACACTCTCATTTACCATTGCAACAAAAAGAAAAAAATACCTAGGAATAAACCTTTGTAAGGAGACAAAAGACCTGTATGCAGAAAACTATAAGACACTGATGAAAGAAATTAAAGATGATACAAACAGATGGAGAGATATACCATGTTCTTGGATTGGAAGAATCAACATTGTGAAAATGACTATACTACCCAAAGCAATCTACAGATTCAATGCAATCCCTATCAAAGTACCAATGGCCTTTTTCACAGAACTAGAACAAAAATTTCCACAATTTGTATGGAAACACAAAAGACCCCGCATAGCCAAAGCAATCTTGAGAAAGAAAAACGGAGCTGGAGGAATCAGGCTCCCTGAGTTCAGAATATACTACAAAGCTACAATAATCAAGACAATATGGTACTGACACAAAAACAGAAATATAGCTCAATGGAACAGGATAGAAAGCCCAGAGCTAAACCCATGCACATATGGTCAACTTATCTTTGATAAAGGAGGCAAGAATATACAATGGAGAAAAGACAGCCTCTTTAATAAGTGGTGCTGGGAAAACTGGACAGCTACATGTAAAAGAATGAAATTAGAACACTCCCTAACGCCATGCACAAAAATAAACTCAAAATGGATTAAAGACCTAAATGTAAGGTCAGACACTATAAAACTCTTAGAGGAAAACATAGGCAGAACATGCTATGACATAAATCACAGCAAGATCCTTTTTGACCCACCTCCTAGAGAAATGGAAATAAAAACACAAATAAACAGATGGGACCTAATGAAACTTAAAAGCTTTTGCACAGCAAGAGAAACCACAAACGTGACGAAAAGAGAACCCTCAGAATGGGAGAAAATATTTGCAAACAAAGCAACTGACAAAGGATTAATATCCAAAATATACAAGCAGCTCATGCAGCTCAATATCAAAAAAACAAACAACCCAATCCAAAAATGGGCAGAAGACCTAAATAGACATTTCTCCAAAGAAGATATATACAGATTGCCAACAACACATGAAGGATGCTCAACATCACTAATTATTAGAGAAATGCAAATGAAAACTACAATGAGGTATCACCTCACACCAGTCAGAATGGCCATCATCAAAAAATCTACAAACAATAAATGCTGGAGAGGGTGTGGAGAAAAGGGAACCCTCTTGCACTGGTGGTGGGAATGTTAATTGATACAGCCACTATGGAGAACAATATGAAGGTTCCTCAAAAAGCTAAAAACAGAACTACTATATGACCCAGCAATCCCACTACTGGGCAAATACCCTGAGAAAACCATAATTCAAAAAGAGTCATGTACCATAATGCTCACTGCAGCTCTATTTACCACAGCCAGGACACGGAAGCAACCTAAGTGTCCATCGACAGATGAATGGATAAAGAAGATGTGCACATATGTACATTGGAATAGTAGTCATAAAAATAAACGAAATTGAGTTATTTGTAGTGAAGTGGATGGACCTAGAGTCTGTCTTACAGAGTGAAGTAAGTCAGAAAGAAAAAATCATATACCGTATGCTAACACATATATATGGAATCTAAAAATAATAAAATAAAATAAATGGTTCTGAAGAACCTAGGGGCAGGACAGGAATAAAGACGCAGATGTAGAGAATGGACTTGAGAACACGGGGAGGGGGAACAGTAAGATGGGACGAAATGAGAGAGTCCACTACCAAATGTAAAACAGATGGCTAGTGGGAAGCAGCCGCATAGCAGAGGGAGATCATCTCTGTGCTTTGTGACCACCTAGAGGGGTGGAATAGGGAGGGTGGGAGGGAGGCGCAAGAGGGAGGGGATATGGGGATATATGTATATGTATTGCTGATTCACTTTGTTATAAAGCAGAAACTAACACACCTTTGTAAAGCAATTATACTCCAATAAAGATGTTAAAAAAAAATACAGATCTTTTATAACAGATTCAGTTGCAAAACTCAAGTTTCTGGGGGCCTGCAACAGTGCAGTCACCAAACCAAGCAAAGACACAGTTGCTCTGATTATTCCATATTCCTTCCAGGTGAGTATTTCAATGGCCATCAACAGCAGGACTGACCACTCCTTTTTTATTTTTAAATTAGCAACACAAGAGGGCTGGTAATCACATATTATGACCACTGCTTAGGCCACAAGGTTGAGTTGAAAATGCACTTACAGAACATCAAGGCCTTCTGTGTGCAACGCCTGCTACCAGGATGCGATAGTATTAAAGTTTGAAAATGTATGAGGGTATAAATGTCTTCTGTCTCAAGTTTTCAAGAAATGCTTATATTTTCACTATAAATCTACTGTCACATGGCATTATGTTCCAATTTTAGTTTTACTTAATAAGCTGTATGGGGGTGGAGAGCCTCTTTGCTATTTGTCTTCATTCTCTGCAGAGATGGAATCTCAAGAAATGCCTCAAAGGAGTTCAAAAGGAACCATGATTTAACTGGAGTGGAAAGGAAAGGGATACATTTTAATCCCTAAGATAAATTTCTTCAGGGAACTAAGAGCAGTTTTTGTTTTTTGTTTTTGCATTTTGTCGTGTTTTCTTCCTAACTGTACAAATGCATCCCTTTCCCCACAACCCATCAGGGATGATGGGGCTGGAATGAATCTCATGAGTCATTTCAGTCCAAGCTGCTTTATCAGCAGAGCAGTTTTCATTATTCTTCAGCACAGGGTCTTCCTAAGTTGGGCCTGTCCAGGTCTGCGATTCTACTATGGGATGAAGTCGTACAAAGCCTCTTCATTTGTGGCCTTTTATCAAAACTGCTGAGCTAAAGGGTCCATATCAGACACTGGGCATCTGGTTGGCAGGAGACACACTTTGCCCACTAAAACTCCAAAATACAATAATCTGTTTGGGGAGTGAAAGGGTGACAACTCCCTTCTTGCCTCCTTCTGCAGCTATTATATTTTTTAAAATATCAAAAACAAACGCTGTTTCAAAGTGTTGCAACAGGAGAGCATTTTTCGACCTCAGCACCACTGAGCTTTGGGGCCAGATCATTCTGTGTTGTTGGGGCCTGCCCTGTGCATTGCTGGGTGTTTAGCTGCATCTCTGAACTCTACCCAACAGATGTCAGTAGCAGCTGCTCAGTTGCAACAACCAAAAATGGCTCCAGACATGGCCAAATGTTCTCTGGGAGGAAAAATCACCCTGATTGAGAGGGACCTAGCATCCAGAAGCACACCCCACACTCGGTCATTCCCTCTGCCAAATATGGTTCTGGGATGGCAAAGGCAGAAAACCATGGAGCCCTAAGAAGTCTCCAAGTCCAAGTGGACTGAGCCGTCCAAGACCATGGGAACTGTCTCTCTACCAGCAGGCTGGAGTAGCTAGTTTGTTGTGTTCAGTAGTCCTTACAAAGCTAGATAGGAGCTTCTTGGTTGTTTTTTTTGTTTTGTTTTGTTTTTTGACTCATTAGATCACCCTGCTCCAAGTGATATACACACAGATAATTAAACTTAACCCCTAAGGACTAGTTAACTGTTTAGCAGTGTATACATTTCATAAAACCATTTCCATACATCTAGTTTTAAATTCATTAAAAAAATTAATAGCTACCCAGTGCTCTCCATAGCGCAGCAGGTTGCTATGGGATGCTTGCTAAATTACCCCTTTCTATCACTTGTCCAGCGATCTCAGAGACAGTTAAACTTTGCTGGGCTGGAAATGTTGCCCACCAATTTACAGCAAAGCTCATATTTACTATATTTAGTGGGAATCATTGACTGAACTTCAGAAAATATGTGTCTCTGTTTGGTGTACTTCTGGAACATTCCATCAGCTTTAAAGCACAGCACATGCACTTTTGTCACTCTTGGAAAAATGAGGGAGAAGCATTTAATAGGCAATATTAGTGTTGAATATGCATTAGAAATATATTTTTTACTCATATATCTTTCATCTTAAAGTCCCCTAAATGCGCTTAAATGTCTTGTACTTTTTTTCCTCTTGGCATGTTTTCATGAGGAGAAAAATGCCTTTCTGCTATGACTACCTACGACCCATTCATTATCTCTTTATTTCTGAATACCAGTATAACAAGACAAATCAGACAGTAAATCTCTTTTCTATAAACTTATTGTGACCTTTATATGCATGTTAAGATTTTTGCTAACTTAAAAAATATTTTCTATTAAATATAATCTTCATACTCTGCTTCAATCCTATTTCACCATATTCACAGCGTTCACCTCAGGTTTGAAAGGAGTCAGGGTGAACTAATTCATTGTTTACACTCAGAATCCTAGGTGGCCCAATCCCATAAAGGTAGTACAAAGCACTGTATCTTTCGTTCTTAGTACTTATCTTAATCTTAATAACTAGTCAGACAAGTGACTCCAGAGTCTGGGGCTTATCAGCTGGAATTCGTCACACGAACCCAACAGAAGACAAAAAATGCATTACATAACCATGTTATACAAATCGTTATCTTTTGATATTTAAAGTTATTCGTTCAAAAGCCTATAGGAGATTTTCATTTATTTATTTATTTATCCTTTGCTGAACCCAAATTCCACTTGTTCATATTAAATTGGATAGCACATGAACAGAAATGCTCTTGTTGGGTGTTATCTGTGAACAGTGTTTACTCCCAAGAGATCAAAAGGATTCTTCCTGCTTCATTTCAGAATTGGCTATCAGGAACAATCTGCTTGAAAACCTAGCTTTGATACCGATTATTTGGGAAACAGATTAAAAAGAAAATAAAAAGGCCCATGTTCCTTAAACATTCAGAAATGTCAACTGCTTTAGTTGAACTTTCAGTGTCTTCCCCATTAGAAGGCTGTCTGGATTCCTTCAATACAGGCTTACACAAACAAGGGCAATATTAAGCCAGCCACACTACAGTTTTCCCAGATCATGTCCTGAGTTAAAAATAGGACGTGACTCTTAACTGTACACATTGAAGGTATCTTCTTCAAGAGCAGCAAGAAGCTTATTTAGTTTCTTTTGGGGCAGATGATTTATTATGAATCTTTCTAATTATACCTGCAAAATTTTCATTCTAAATAAATGGGGTCTCTGAGAGGTGTAATGAATTTTATTTTGCCTCTTTCCAGAAGACATACTTATCAGTTTTATAGAACATTTTATTATGTCTATAATGAGCTAAATATATTTACTCAGATTTCAAACAGAAATATATACACAGTTTAAAAATGTAGATGGCCAAATAATCAGCATCTTTCAAATGAATTATTTTCTTTAAAATCACTCTCTTTGCCTTTTTTTTCAACTAAAATGAATTGTGAAGATACCTATTAAACGGCAGCTGGGTTTTAGCTTTTTACCTATGTTGTCAACCCCAATATACTTTCCAATAATTGCTACCTTATTACCTTTCCTCTTTTTTTTCAGGAGAAAACATTAAATCATTAGTTATTTTAAGAATTCTTAATGTTAAGACCATATTACTTTTGGTGGGATTGGGATCAAGTTCATTAACATTTGCATCCTTAAAAGAGATGCAGTTGCTACTCAATTCACCACAGGTAGTTTCAAAACAAAGACCTCATCTAGAAATTGCATTATGTCTGGAAATAGGCTGACAATGAGATCTGGTGACCAGACAAATGTATGTGAATCTTTGATTTGATAATTATGTAATTTACTGGGTTTCTATCTCCTTTCTATCAATAATCGAAGGTGCAATAACCGAAGGTGCATTTTTAAGACATTTCAATACGTGCAAAATGAAAGGTAGCAGAGTTTAATATGAAAAGAGTATATTATATATCATTTTCCCTAGGGATTAAACTCTTCCTATAATATGTAATAAACAGCCTGCTGTTTTCCAAAATGGGAATGAGAAAGATTGATGGTATTGATTATAGGTTTTCTACTTCTCACTGATTCTACAGATGAAGGAAGAAAGGGTCAGAATCTAAAAAAGAGTGGATATATGTATATGTACAATATAACTGATTCACTTTGCTGTACACCTGAAACTAACACAACACTGTAAATCAACTATACTCCAATAAAAATTTTAAAAATAAATAAATAAAAATACAATAAAATAGATAACCAACAAGGACCTACTATATAGCACAGAGAACTCTGCTCAATATTCTGTAATAACCTAAATGGGAAAAGAATTTGAAAAAGAACAGATACACGTATATGTGTAACTGGATCACTTTGCTGTACACCTGAAACTAACACAACACTGTTAATCAACTATGCTCCAATATAAAATAAATTTTAAAAAAAAGTGATATGAGGGAGCACTATTTATACATTAAAAAAAAGAGATCATTTTAAAAAGGGTCAAAAAGATCTATGGAAATATCACTTTGTAAATATCTTAGTGCTTAGATATCAATGCATTTTATCAAGACTAAGACCTGAAATGCCGATGGATGTTTTATCTTGTCTTGAAAAGTGGCCTTCTAGAAATTTGTATATGAACATAAAAAAGGTAGTGGAGTGGTAACGTGCCTGTGGTTAGGTGTGTAGTTTACTGAACTAATATGATGCGTGTAAAATTCTCTCTACCAATGTGATAGTTTGCTTTTACCTAATGCATTTTATACTTGATCAAATATTGTGATATAATCTTACATTTCTAGACTCTTCTTGGAAGTCCTGCGAGGACAAGCAAGAAAGGTTAAGACCCACGCCTAACAAGAAAGATAATTTCTTTGTAAAGAATGAATAAATGCACTTTGCCGAGAGCCCACTCATTGCCGAAAGCTGCCCGCTCTGAGTCAGTGTGACCCCTTAAGCCAACAAGATACATTTCCTGCTCTTCTGATTTGGCATCAAAATGAGTTTTGAAATACAGCAATATATCAGAGAACTACTGCTGTCTGCCAAATTGCGCAAGTACGCATCTCTCACTGCCCATACGAAGGGTCCTTTTATCTTTTCCTGAATATAATAGAAACAAATAAGACAAATATTAGGAAGCCAGTATTTAAAGAGGGTAAAAAGTTGGGCCACACTGATTTTAACTTTGCATAATAAAGAAGTATTAAGAATCACTAAATGGCTCAGCTAAAACCTTGACAAAAGGACCTCAGAATGGTCAGTAAGAAAGAGAAGCAGGGCTTCCCTGGTGGCGCAGTGGTTGAGAATCTGCCTGCCAGTGCAGGGGACACGGCGTCGAGCCCTGGTCTGGGAAGATCCCACATGCCGCGGAGCAACTGGGCCCGTGAGCCACAACTACTGAGCCTGCGCTCCGCAACAAGAGAGGCCGCGATAGTGAGAGGCCCGCGCGCCGCGATGAAGAGTGGCCCCCGCTTGCCGCAACTAGAGAAAGCCCTCGCACAGAAACGAAGACCCAACACAGCCATAAATAAATAAATAAATTAATTAAAATTAATTTAAAAAAGAAAGAGAAGCAATCAAGAAAGAACTAGATGAACGTATTACTGCTGAGTTTACCAGAGAAATCAATAAAGATTCAAAGCAAAGAGAAAAAAATAAGTGTCTCAAAAGGGGTGCTTTATACTTGGTCTACTTGAGACTTAAGCAACGTTTCTTTTAAATATTTTTTAGTCTGAGTCCTTCACCCTGGAAATTCACTGGTCACCAGCTTTAAAGAGGTTGGTGGTAAACGCTGGCTTCTTCATAGATACTACGGATATATGCTGGCTTCTTGGCACTCTTTCTTACAAGGATGTTAATAAAGAACCAATATTAGCTGATCAAGATAACGAGCACAACAATGGTAAGCAGGACATTGTAGAGGAAATTCCTTGGAGTAGAAACCATGGTAAGAAGATTAGCAATCAAAGACCAAAATAAGATCAGAGAGTTCTGATAGAATTGTGAAAATAGCTCATTTATCTCCTAAGCATTTTACTGCTTATTACACATATTTTGGCAATTTAACACATCTTGTGGTTTATTTCTACAATGAGATGGTTAACTCCCGGAAGTCAAGAAAATATTTTTTGCTACCTTGTTTAATATCATTCAATATTGAACACAGGTGCACTTATACGTTACAATTATACTCAATCTGGGGTTTATGGGATACTCTTAAAAATCACAGAGTTGTCGAGAAGAAAAATTTAGTTGAATAATCTGATGTTTTTCAAATTAAGAAATTGAGGCCGTAAATGGCTGAGAATCAAATCCAAGGTCAGGAAGTTTAGCTCCAAAGGTGGAACTCAATTGCCTTCGTCTTCTGATTTCCCATCAGAATTCTTTCCAGATCAAGATTGATTTGGTCCACTTTATGGGAACGTGGTTAAGTCCTTCTAACAATGGCCCTACTCGCTATTTTAGGAGATGGTATTGCACTAGACACAACCCACCCATTCCACATATTTTCTCTAAGTGGGATTTTATTTTATTTTTTAATTTTTAAAAATTTATTTATTTATTTATTTTTGGCTGCGTTGGGTGTTCACTGCTGCGCGACAGGCTTTCTCTAGTTGCAGTGAGAGGGGGCTACTCTTCATTGCGATGTGCGGGCTTCTTATTGTGGTGGCTTCTCATGTTGCAGAGCACAGGCTCTAGGTGCGCGGGCTTCAGTAGTTGTGGCTCACGGGCTCTAGAGCGCAGCCTCAGTAGTTGTGGTGCACGGGCTTAGTTGCTCTGCGGCACGTGGGATCTTCCCGGACCAGGGCTCGAACCCGTGTCCCCTGAATTGGCAGGCAGACTTCTAACCACTGTGCCACCAGGGAAGCCCTCTAAGTGGGATTTTACAGGAGTGCCTTTAGCTTTGACTGTCTAAACCTATTAGAACTCCTGCCCTTTACAACCAGTTTCCAAACTTGGTAGCACTCTACATCTTCACCAAGGACACAACCATACATGAGAAACACTTAACCCTGACAGATATATATTATGCTAAAGTAATGAGTCAAGTTAATGGTGAAAAATAGCCCAACTTCTTTTGTGGAGCAGTGTCTACAGACCAACTGTTTGATTGGTTTCAAAGAGAAATGAGAAGTCCTCCAAATCCAGGCTTAATTTCAGAGTGGACTCTACGTCTTTATCAACAGCCCCGTCACATGCTGCCAGTGGGCTTCTAAACACCCAGCGTGGATCATGTCACACCCATCCTCAAATATGTTCAATAGTACATGTTCCTACGTGATAAATAATAAAGTCCAAACTCTTTTTTTTTTAACATCTTTATTGGAGTACAATTGCTTTACAACGGTGTGTTAGTTTCTGCTGTATAACAAAGTGAATCAGCTATATGTATACATATATCCCCATATCCCCTCCTTCTTGCGTCTCCCTCCCACCCTCCCTATCCCACCCCTCTAGGTGGTCACAAATGCACCGAGCTGATCTCCCTGTGCTATGCGGCTGCTTCCCACCAGCTATCTATTTTACATTTGGTAGTGTATATATGTCAATGCAACTCTCTCACTTCGTCCCAGCTTACCCTTCCCCCTCCCCATGTCCTCAAGTCCATTCGCTACATCTGCTTCTTTATTCCTGTCCTGCCCCAGGTTCACCAGAACCATTTTTTTTTTTTTTAGATTTTTTTTAGATTTTTTTTAGAGTATGTGTTAGCATACGGTATTTGTTTTTTTTCTCTTTCTGACTTAATAAAGTCCAAACTCTTGTACCATATATAAGATCTCTCGCATTTTGTCCTCAGTTTAGTGTTCTATTTAGCGATCCCACTCAGTTTCTACACACACCTTTACTGGAACCCGTCTATTTTTCTCTTTCTCACACCTCATTGTCTTTATCCACATAGTCCCAGAACTCTAAACCCCCCAACACACATCACCCCCTCCCGCACACGCACTCCTCCCCCCTCACCTCCTCACCCACACACCCAGTACATTTTACTTCCCTTTCAAAGACCAGCAAAGCTGGCTGGTCCTCCCGGGCGCCGTTCCCTAGCCCCTGAGTCCCAATGAAACATTTGATCCCATAAATGTCCACAGTGTGTTGCACTGATCTCTAGCTCTAGTTTTCGTGTTTTTATTTCCTCTTTCCTACTTTTCAACCACTTCATGATAATTTCTTGGTGAAATCATTCAACGGATTCAGCTGCTTATCTTCATTGGATACATATTTTTTACCATCAATGGTTTTTGTAATTCTGTTTATACCTTCTAGGACATGTATGCTTTCTATTAAATCTGAAACACTGTCATAATCTTTGCTATAGAGGATGAGCCCAGACATAACTCCATCAATTACTTTGTGAAGAAGGTGGGGCTTCGGCTCAGCTGGCTACTTCTGCGGCTGCCACAAAAACCTTCTGTCTTCCTTATTACCCTGTAATCTCCTTAAAGATCACAGGGCTGTCTTCTCCATCTCTGCACATGTTAGAGCATCTAACAAATACCTTAGAGGTACCCAAATGTATACACAAATCCGAGCATAAGCGGTGCTCAGTAGATGGTGTTGAAATGCAATTCAATCAACTGCCCACTGTAACAAGAGTACTCACTCTTCCCTCTCCCACGTCTTAGGGTAGAAGAAAGAAAAAGGGGTGCACATGGTGGAAATGGTAATGTCTACATAAAGCTGGGGGTTGCTACTTATGGCTGCCTGATAGTCTCAGCCAATGGATACCAGTGATGGCAATTCACGTTGTCCAATGCGCTAGAAATATCTTGCCCTCTGACAGTAACTGTGGACCAACAGAGAGGTCCTGGCTGGGGAGTCTGTCAAGTTCTCTCTCTCTCAGTCAATGTCAGGCCCCATTTGGGGAGAATTTGTCCTTCATGTATTTTCATCCTGAAGGAAAAAGGTAACCTTTTTTTTTTTTTCCCCATAATCTCTTGGGACCTATGGGCAACTGGTATGATACTTGGATTCAACATTCTGAAACAAAAACAACACTCCTGTTAAAGTTGGCTTAAACAATCACAGGGCTTAGGGACAAAGCGAGGTTCCTGGCAACAGCACCTACGAAGCAACAAACAGTAGCCCCGTCTTCAGCCTAAAGTTGCCTCGGATGTTATTACAGTTGATTTGAATGCTTATTTGGTGTCAGAGACTGGGGTACGTGCTTTTGGTGAATTCTCTCATTTAATTCTTAGAAAAATCTCTGTGGGTATCATTATTTCTCCATGCGATAGATGAGAAAATTCAAACTCTGAACAATTTAAAAAGACAGTATATAATAACCTAAATGGGAAAAGAATTTGAAACAGAAGAGATATATGTATATGTATAACTGAATCACTCTGCTGTACACCTGAAGCTAACACAACATTGTTAATCAACTATACTCCTATAGAAAATAAATTTTTTTTAAAAATGACTGTATGAAATCAAAAGGGAAGTTAGGCCTTGTGGGCAGCTAAAGTGGAAAATAAAATGCTTTTTTAACTCAGGGTGGAGACCATAATGCAAGGAGGCAACAAGTCTGAATACGGGACCCATGGAAGGAAGGGCTCGCTCTGCTACACAGCTGTACTCAAGCCACACTATCAGCCACCCCTGCCACCGACTCATCTGCTCACAAATAAGCCAACACCTGTGAACCAACCAGGTAAGCCCAGGTGCAAAGATGAGTCCACCGATGCACCTGCAGAACGCGTCTCAAAACAGTTGTCAACTTTCAAATCCAGTTAATCAAGAATCCCCCCTTCCCCGTCCCTCCCCCCCGCCCCCCGCAATCCAGGATGTGCCGGATGTATGCCTCCCCTGCTCTGCTTTCCACTCTCATTTCTTTCTCTCGTGTTTACGGACTTTCTCTCAATCCAAGTGAAGGCAGCAGTACTGAATAATGATGAGATGCTTCCCTCAACCCTGCCCAGTGATAGCCTGATAGTTTCAGCCAGCTTGGAATTCTTCAAATATTTTCTTTTTATTATTATCAAAAGAGATGCCCTAATACCTGGGGCATTGTGTGGACACCTAGGAATACCAAAGAAAGCCAAGGATTGTGATTGTCTATTTTTTTTTTTTTCCTTTCTCCTGTCTCCCCTGGGATGATCACTCAGTTGCTTTGTTTTTCATAAAACACGTTCGGTGAAAAGAAAATATAGAGTTGAGTTGATACACAGTAGGTTGAGTAAAAGGAGAAATGGGTGAATGGATCTCAAACTGATGTAAAGCGAAATTTTCTGGGAAGCTTGTTCTTTATTTTCCCATATAGATATGACCAGTTGCTTAATCAGTCTCTCTGTCTCTATCTTCATCCATCTCTCTTTCTCCCTCTCTCTCTCTTCCTCTCTCTCTCTCTCTCACACACACACACACACACACACACACACACTTTGGAAACAACACAAGCCATTTGAGAGTGAAGAAATGGATCCTGATCTTGACCTGAAACTGAATTTGAACCAAGTCCATATCTAACACCAAAAGAGTTTCTGGGTTCAAGCAACCTACAAAATAGCAGCTTATTTAAAACCCAAATTCAGTCCTTATTAAAGTGCTGATATTTGAAGCACACACAAGTAAGACTAATTTAACCTTTGGAAAGTTATCTCTGGAGGGAAGGGTCAAAATCCCTTTATAAGATTTTTAAGCACTGCAATTATTGATGAGGAGTATATTGCTTCAGTTTTCTCTGATCAGGAAGAGAAAAAAAAAAAAAGAGAGAGAGAAAAACCCACAATTGACATCAGCAGCTGTCAGGCTGTTTTCCAACTGCAAAGAGGTAGTTTACAGTGCGCTTGTGCCAGTCTCTTAAGACGAGGTTAAGAAACCTTTTTAAAATGCCTTAAAAAGCCAACTCATACATTAATCAAGTTGAACCCTCATCCATACTTACTGCAATACATCAATTACTATGTCTTTTTATTTTAAAATAAATTCCGGTTGACAGCAGACACATTATTAAGGCCCACTAAAATGATACAAGAAGTAGAAGGCTATTAATATTGCTCTCTTTTCTCTCCCTGCTATTGTCTGGCTGCACTGTTCTGCAAACAAATTCAGGCTGCATTACAATTAATGCCCGTGGAACTCCTTCTAACGACTTCCAGCTTGCTAATTTTTTACGCTAATAGTAAAAAAAAAAAAAGGCATTGCTACGCAAGAACGACCCCCTTTTATCATGCAAGCATAGCACACCAGAGAGTGTCTGCTATTGTTCACATGAAAGACAATTAAACCCTGGAACATCAAACCTAAAAATGACAATCTGCTAACCAGCACTGGGCATTGCTCAATGCTTTCCTCTCTTTTCTGAACTGCTAGAAAACAATTCCCTGAAGACCCTTCTTTCCTGTTCTCCCTTAACCACCCTTTGGGGGGAAAAAAAAGGAGTTAAAAAATACCCTTTGCTGATTTATGCATCTCCGCTTAGAATTTATTAACTGTCTAGGGACAATTTCACTATTGCCCTCTTATTGCCTGCAGGTTGAAATTCCGGACACATAAAAAGAAATGCACCAATATCACCCACATAGTATCCCATTAAAAAACAAACATTAAGGGTTCTTCAAAAATGCATGCACTCTAAAAGTCTGGAAGGAGAGAGAGAAATCTAATTCCTCAACTCTGTGTATCTCGTCATCTCTGGGGATTATGCTAGAATCACATGGGTATTTGGAAAACTCTGGTCCAGACGCCAAGTTTCCACAAAGCCAGAGTCGAAACCAACTCCCTTCCGTTTTAGCAACATAAGGACTCCTTCATCAAAATGCATGCCCATTTACTGGAAAAATACCCATGATTCAGGTTTTAGTTATAATATACAGAACATAAATACAACCACTTAAAAGTTCACTAACTTTCCCAAAGCGTTTTTCAAACATTGGTTGACATTTCGTCCACAGTATAAAGAGGACAGGATACAAGTCCAATCTGAAGTGACAGCCTTGGCTCAGTCACCTGCTAATCTTGAGGTTTTGACCAAATCTTCTAAGCTCTCTTAGTCTCAGTTTCTCCCTTTGTAAAATAAGCAGGAAAAATAGCTCTTTCTTCAAGCATGATTGTAAAGATGAAATGGGAAGATGGCTGTGAAAGCTCTCTGAAAATGAAACCGCTATACATTGTAATGAAAAATAAATAATTAAACGGAGTTGCTGTACGTCCTCACCAGAGTTGCACTAAAAGCTTTATTATCCGATTAGTAGTGAGTGATTCTCAAACACTGACCATGACCGCATCTTATATTTAATCCACAAGTTTTCAGTAAAGGGGCCAGGCAATATGCTAGGCTCTTCACATCTTGTATTTCATTTCATTTTCACAAGAACTCTCCATGGTAGCGATGATCATTCCCTACTTACAAATGAGGAAACTGAGGCCCAGATAAAGTTAATGATTTGCCTAAGTGACAGAGCTGAGATCTGAATCTCAGCACAAGCCATGACTCAATCCTAAGACACCTCCCATGGGGAGCTTCTTCTGTGGGAGAGCAGGTCTGTGAAGCAAGGGTAAGAGATGAAACCTGTGCTGTTATATCAGCTCTGACAGCTACTGGCTCTGGAACTTTGGGACAGCCATTCAGCTTTCAGTTTTTGCATCTGAAAAATACAGATTTTTCATTTCTCTCCAGGGGTTGTTGTGAGGATCAAATAAGCTAGTACAATGTTCAGAAAAATAGGTGGTTACTATCAAGTACTTAATAAATGTGAACAAATATTACCCTTACCCTCCAGTACTGTGTAAAAAGCTTTAATATATAAAATGAGAATAAAATAGGATCAGTAACTTCTACATTTAGCCAAGGTGGAGAAACAGGGACTATATTGACTCTACCACTCAGAATAAACAATTTGAAAGACACTGAAATGAGGTAAGAAGAGACAGTGATCTCTGACAGATGAGAAACATGAGATAAGACCTATGTTCATCTTAGCTTACTGCCCTGAGAGAGTGCAGGCTATATGCAAAAAGGTGAAGTCCAGTAGACACCTTCAGTTAAGAAGACAAAGTTGAGAGTCTAGAGAGATCAAAGCAGCTGGAGTTTGTAGGATGGAGCACTGGAGAAGACAGTGCTACACAGAGAACTCTGCAGACCTGCAGATGGTCCTCTTCAAATATTCAGCTGAAATACCAATCAGCACACGTATGCAAACAAAGTACCAAAGGCTGGGAAAGAGCCATTCAAAAAGATTAACGGTAACAGTGCCCAGTGCTCACACAAGGTCAGGAATTTTACCTGTTCCCATCAGCCAGACTGGAAAAACCTCATGATTCATGGGACATTATAAGATATACAGAAAGGTTTTGACTCAATAGTGGGGAATAATTAGCTCTAGACTGACCACTGTTCCAAGTAAACAAATCTTAAAAGTAAGATCCTAAAGAATCAAACTTTTTCCAAGTAACTGAATTGCATCTCAGACAAAGTTCAAGAATATTAATTGAAATAAAAATACATAGCACACAACAAGGTGAATTCTCACTGTCTGGTATCCAATCAAAAGTTATCAGATATTAAAAAAAAGCAGGAACATAAAAACCCAGATGAGGAGAAAAAAATCAATTAATTGAGACAGACACAAAACTGACCCAGATGTTAGAATTAACAGACAAAGCCATTAAAACAATTATTATAACTATAGTTTATATGTTCAAAAGTTGAGGCAAGGAAGATTTATAAGACTACAGATCAATGAATCTCCACAAACCCCAACATAAGAAATATAAAAATCTAACCAAGATATGTCATAATCAAGTTTCTCAAAATCATTGATAAAGAGAAAATCTTAAAAGCAGTCAGAGACAAAACACACTAGTACAGAGACATAAAGGTAAGTATGACAGCAAGTTTCTCACTGGAAACACTGCAAGTAAGAAAACAGTGGATCAATATATTTAAAGTACTGAAATAAAAATATCTTTCAAAAACAAAGCCAAAAAAATACTTGTACAGACATACAAAGGCTGAAATAACTTATCACTAGCAGACTGGCACTACAAAAATATTAAAAGAAATCCTTCAGACAGAAAGAATATGATATCAGATGGATATCTGGATTTACACAAAGGAATGAAGAGCATCAGAAATGGTAACTATATAGGTAAATATTTTTTTCTTATTATTTGCATCTATTTAAAGGATAATTTACTGTGTAAACACAAAATAATAATAACAATGTAGTGTGGGGCTAATAATATTTATAAAAGTAAAATATGTGACAATAGCACAAAGGTCAAGAGGAGAAAAATGAAAGTATACTACTGTCAGTCTCAAACTATAAATAAAATGGTATAATATTACTTGAGCATAGCCCATGATAAGTAAAAGATGTACACTATAAGTCCTAAAGCAATCACTACAACAAATAGGAATAGCTAATAAGCTAACAGAGGTAATAAAGTAGAAACATAAAAATATTCAATTAATCCACCAGATGGCAAAAAAGAAGAAAGGAAACAAAGAAAAGATGGAATAAATAGGAAAGAAATAGCAAGATGCTAGATTTAAACCTAACCATATCAATAGCCACATTAAATATAAGTGGTCTAAATATCCCAATTATAAGGTAGAGATTGTCAGATTGGATAAAAAAAACCAAAATCCAATTATATGTTGCCCACAAGAAACATATAGAGGAGAAAACTTCTGTGACTTAGTCAAAATGTTTTCTTTTAGTTACAAAACCCAAATCACAGTCCATAAAAGATAAAATTGATAAATTCGACTTCATAAAAATTAAAAATGTATGCTCTTTGAAAGACACTGTTACGCGAGTGAAAAGACAAGCCAACTCTGGCAGAATATATTGCAGGTCGTAAAATCTAATAAAGGGCTTGTATTTATAATTTATAATATATAAAGAACTGCCAAAACTCAATAATAAGAAAAAAACCTAATATAAAAGTGGGCAGAGATTTGAGTAGACATTTCAACAACGAAGATATACAAATGACAAATGAGCACATGAAAAGATGCTCACCGTCACTAGTCATTAGATAAATGCAAATTAAAACCACAATAATATACTAATACACACTTATTAGAATGAATACAATTAAAAAGCCTGAATATATTGAGGATTTAAAACAAATGAACTCTCATGCACTGTCATTAAGAATGCAAAATGGTACAACTACTTCAGAAAACAGGTTGGCAGTTTCTTTTAAATCTAAACATACACCTGACATATGATCCGTTCCTAGACTTACACCAAAGATAAATGAAGGCCTATGTTCATACAAAGATCCGTACACAAATGTTCATAACAGCTTATTTGTCAACATTCCAAACTGGAAACAACACGAAAGTCCATCAACATTACTGGATAAACAGAATGTGGTATATCCATACAATCATATAGTTCTCAGTAATAAAATGGAACTATTATTGCAACAACATGGATAAATCTTAAAATAATGATGCTGAGTGAAAGAAATTAGACCAAAAAGGGTATATACTCTATGATTCCGTTTATTTAAATCTCTGGAAAATGTGAACTTATCTCTAGAGACAGCTGATAAATGGTTGCCCTGGGATGGGGAGAGGAAACCTATAAAGGGCCAGAGGGAAGGATTGCAAAGAGGCACAAGACAACTTTTAGGGCGATTTACCTGTTCATTATCTTGATAATAGTGTTGGTTTCATAGGTATGTATGGATGTCAAAACTGATAAATTGTACACTTTCAAAATGCAGTTTATTATATGTCAGTTATATCTCAATAGAGCTATTGAAAACAAAGATAGGATCATTGTCCGCAAGGAAATAAAAATCTTCTTATTGAAATAAAACATATACACAAAATTAATGTAATGAATGAGAAGATAGTGTTTCCCACAGAAAGCATGACTGGTACACAACAGTGGTTCTCAAACTTTCACATATATCAGAATCAACTGGAGGGAGTGTTAAAACATGGGCTTGCTGGGTCCAATTTCCAGAATTTCTGATTCAGTATGTCTGGGATGGGACTTAATTTATATTTTAAAACTAGTTCTCAGGCCTTTCAGGAATAGCTCATACAAGTTGCATTGGCTTAGAGAAACCACCACCCTTTCAGAAAACAATTAAATCTCAAACTCATGAGTAAATTAAGAATCAGGCAAGGGTGTTTCCTAGTAGTCAAACCCCTAATTCCCAGTTTCTGCTGTATTTCAGCTACTCTTCTCTTACATCCTTTTGAGAAATAGTTACTATGGTAGGTCAAAAATGATAAAAATAGTCATCCCTCAGTATCCATGGGGGATTGGTTCCAGGGCCCCCTGCAGATACCAAAATCCACAGATGCTCAAGTCCCTTACATATTTGCTACCTCTTTCTCAATCATGGGCTTTGGTGCTCGCTATTCCCTTTGAGTGTAACACCTTTTATCCCGTGCTTGCTTTCATCTGGCTAATTCTAATTCGTCCTTTAGGTCTGAGCTTAGACATCAGCTCTTTGAAGAACTTTCTCTGGCACACTCCCACACCCACCCTGCTGCTAAGGCAACCCTCCTGCTCCCCTGGTCTTTACTGCATGCCTCCACCTAAGGTTTACCCTTGAGTGTATCTTCTAAATCACTTTACCATGCTCATCCCATTTCTTTCTACTTCTCAAAGAAATAATTTATTTCTCTTTAGTTGACTACAGCAGCATTTGGGACATTCCAGCATTCCTGATTCTCTCTGAGTTACAGAGCATGTCAGGGAGAGAGAAGGAGGGAAAGAGGGGTAACAAAAATCTAATCATAAAATGGGAGAAGAAGGACATGGGATAAAATTATAGCTCCGCAACGTCACATGCATACATGCATACAAACTGTTTTGGGGGTGCTGATGACTACTGTAAGGGTAGTATTTTCAAGTGGCGCCAATCTTTAACCCAGATTGGATCGTGGGACAAATCAAGTTTCCCAATTCCTACTCATGCATTTGACAGATTTATGGCTTTTATAGCTTTTGATCACAATTTCTAGGAGGCAGCTGGTCCCTAAATCAGCAAGTCAGTAAAAAGCAACCAAAGCCCAGTCCTGTTAACAGAACTACCAATGAGGAGATCAGTGCTGTTTTGGAACACATTTAAAACATTTATGAGAGCCACTGAAAAATGTCTGCTCATGAATTTGGGTTACGTTTAAGGATCCTGATTGTACTTAACCATGATTCTAGACTTCGGCTACAACAGCCCAAAATAAGGATTCAAGCAAAAGAATAAAAATGATCCAGGAAAAAAAAATCTTTCCTGAAAATTTTTATTTCAATTGGAGGGAAGGAAGTTCCAAGGACAAAAAGTAAAGTAGAGGACACCTAGGCATTTCTCTCTGGAAGACAGTGGTCGTTTCACACTTTCAGGGTTTGGGAGTCAGCATGGAATAACTGGTCTGACTTCAGCAGGGAGCAGCTCTCCACTTACGGAGATGCTGCCTAGAGGTCCAGCCTTGGAAGAACACCCCGAGTTCTCTGAAAAGGTAGGCCAGCATTCAGAAAGTAGGATGGCACTAAATAACTCCAGCCCAACAAAGAAGCTAACTTGGGAAACGGGCTCCTGGCTTCCAGATTCTACCACCACTGCAAAGACCAACAGCTGGGGGCCACACCCCAAAGAGCATGACAAATCCTAGCCTTCTGCACAACAGGAACTGACCTGGAAAAGTCTTTATTCCTCTGACCAAAAAAAAAAAAAATCTGATTCCCAAAAGAGTACTTTGACTTCACACTGTTTCTGGTGAACCTATATTTTGATGACTATATGCTGATGAATGAAGAAAAAAAAAGTTGGACTCTGACAAGGAAAATTTCTTATAAGGTTTCCAATAGGCTTTTTTATGCTATGCAGAAAAAAAGTATTACCAAAAAGGAATAAAGAGAACTAACCAAAGAAATTTCCGTCTCCCAGATTTGCAGCACCTCAGAACTTCCTTGAAAGGGAAGGACAAAGCGGCCGTTTGCTCAGCTTAGATCATTTTGATTGAGACTCATATGTTATTTTAAATGAACATTGCTCAGGTAGTTAAGCCTTAAAAACCAACCATCCTTGACAACTGTCCAATTCTCTTTTTTTAAAGTCTTACCTTAAGGGTTTCAAAAACACATTTTCAAGTCTGCTCTAGTGGGAGGGGGCTAAACTTCCTACCTGCTTCACAGCTCAATGGGGCTGCTGGCCTTTGTTCATTTTTGTCTTTGAAAACTTTATGGTACAATTAAAAAGGAAAAAGAAAAGAAACAGAGCAAACTTAAAAAGCAAACACGGTGCAACTGCTTTAAGCTACTGGAACAATACAAAATTCCAATGCACATTAAATATATAATCCAATAGAATGCTTAATTTTTAAGATTTCATTCTTATTACTCAACTAATAATGTTAAAAAGGAAAGAAAAGGGCTACATTTCTCTGGTGACACTGGGAGGTTACTTACATTGATTTTTTTTTTTGGTGGGGGAGCTGTGGGAGGCGGATGGCACCATAGCAAGGGAAGCAGAGAGAACAAGAGCTAAAGTCGTCTTTGCATTTTCCATACATTGAGTCCCAATGTAAGACAATGTTTGCAACTTTTACTTCCACATTTAATATAACATATATATTTCTTACTTTGTAGAAGCTCCAGAGTCATCTTACATCTTATAGTAAATGCCAAAAAAATGTTTAAGGAAAGATCATCCAAAAGAAGACATGATGTTTTGCAGAGCCTTCAGTTTATCTTTAGAAAGTACAATTATAAAAGATGCTTGAATCAAGCTGCCCAGACATTTGTGTCAACACAGAAAACCTGTTACCATTAGTTCTTGCTCAGTAAATGCAAATATTGTGAACACAGTGTTTAATGGCAGCAAATGTCATATCTACCACTTTTATGACCAGTAATAATGTAAAACACTCTCTCAAGTAATAAACATATTTATAAAATGGACCGCCATTCAAGCTAGGTATATATACATACAAACACACATTTTATTGGACAGACAATTACGTGGCCATAGCCTACGTGTTCATATACAATATGATATGTACGCAAATCCCCTTTACATTGTGTAACTATAACAACTCAATGACATATTTTAAAGAATGCTTTCATTGTTATTTAAATATATATGTTCTTATCAATATTGAAATATGTATTTTTTAGGGGAAAGCAACAAGCGTGCATCTCAGTTTCTACTGAAAGTCTGCTTTAAGCTTTCCTAGGGCAACCATATTAAAACTGCATTACTAGCTCCCCACTGTAGTATATATATATTTTTCATGATATCTTTATCTTCTAAAGGGGCTGGAGGTATGTCCATATTTCTTCTTCCACATCGTTTTTACAGCTTTAAACTCTGGCATCTATGATTAAATTTCACTCTTTGATGTGGGTTTTCAAACTTAAAAAGAGAGTATAAAGCAATCTCTTCCTTTTTTTTTTCTGCAACAGACATTTTTCAAACTTTAAATATTTTTGATATCCCTAATTACAAGTTTCTGTCATTTTCTTCATCAGTGTTCAAACTGTGAAATGAGAAGACATATTTGGTTTTAAGAAATAAAATTATGAAACTTTGTAAATATCGATGCTCTACTTCAATGGTCTTTAAGCGTCATGCTGAAATATGGATGCCGTATGTATTCTGATAGGGTCTCAGGAAAAACATCAGCTACCAGAATAACTATCCTCACATTATGCACATGGGAAAACTAAGGCATAGAACAAAATTCCCTGTCCAGTAGCTTATAAAGGATGTATCTACACGTACAAACTGATTGAGAGGGAGCCGAACAATTTAATTCAAATCATTTTTCAAAATAACTCTCCTTTTGCTTTAGTAATATTTTTCTTACCTTTCATTTTTACACACAGCCAAATTCTCTGCCAAAAATGGAACATCAATTCAAATATCATTATCTTAAATTTATAATAATTTTTATAGCTTGGGCAGATTTTTGCCTTCATATATCTATGAAGAAAAAATTCTCTAAGTAAATTAACAGCAAAACTAATTTGCATAGAGGATGTTTAACTACATAAGAAAAAATAGCTTTATGGGCTGCTGCTGATTTAGAAACAACCATTTCACTACAAAAAATTAATAAGCAAATCATTTAAAATTTATTTTAAAAAATACCTACCTCTATTAGCATGCTTTGTAAATCTAATCTCAATTCTGTTTGTTTAATTTTATTTCTTGTCTGTCTCCTCCCCTTTCCCCACTATACTGTAATTGCCATGATGGCCAAAAAATTTATTTTCCTTTCCAGTATAAAAATTTTTTAATTTTATTTTCTAAATTATAATACTCCTGGCAATCATTGATCAGTCTCCAACACTACAATTTTGTCTTTTTGTGAATGTCATATACAGTTGACCCTTGAACACACAAGGGTTAGGGGCACTGACCCCCTACACAGTTGAAAATTTATCTATAACTTTACAGCTGGCCCTCCATATCCATGGTTCTGTATCCTTGAATTCAACTAACTGTGGATCGTGTACTACTGTAGTATATATTTAGTGAAAAGTACATGTATACATGGACCTGAACAGTTCAAACCTGTGTTGTTCAAAGGTCAACTGTAAATGGCACAATATAGTATGTAACCTTTTGAAACTAGCTTCCTTCATTCAGCATAGAGAGTCATCCAAATTTTTGTATGTATCAATGGTTTCTTCCTTTGTAATACTGTGTAGTGTTCCATTGTATGGATATACCACAGTTTGTTAATCCATTCACCCTTAAAGACATTTGGATTGTTTCCAGTTTAGAACAATTATGAATAGACCTGCCATAAAGAGTCAGGTACAGGTTTTTGTGTGAACATAAGTTTACATTTCTCTAAGTTAAATACCCAGAAGTGGGATTTCTGCATCATATGACAGGTGTATTTTAACTTTATAAGAAATAGCCAACTTGCTTTTAAGAGTGGCTATATCATTTTGCATTTTTACCAGCAATTAATGCAAGTTCCAATCACTCCTCATCCTCATCAGCACTTAGTATTGTCAGACTTTTTAAAATTAGCCATTCTAATAGATGTGCAGTAGATCTTAAAAAGGTTTTAATATGCATTTCTCTAATGACTAATGATGGTGGACATCTTTTCATGTGCTGCTATCCATTCTGTATATTATCTTAGGTGAAATGTCTGCTCATGTCTTTTGCTTATTTTAAAAATTAGGTTGTTTTCACACTGCTGAGTTTTGAGAGTCCTTTACTTACTCTTGTCACAAGGGCTTTGTCAGGTATGTGCTTTGTAATTCCATCCACCCCCGCCCCCCCAGTATGGAACTTGTCTTTTCATGTTCTTAACATTGGGAGACCAAAAGTTTTAAATTTTAATGAAGGCCAATTTATCAACTCTTTCTTTTGTGGATTATATTCTTTTGGTGTCATGCCTGAGACTTTTTGCCTAACCCCAGATCAAGAAGATTTCTTCCTGTGTTCTCTTTTAAAAGGTTTATAGTTTTATATTTTACTTGGTATTTGGTCAACTTTGAGTTATTTTTGGTAACAGGCATGAAGTTTAGGTCAAGATTCTTTTTTTTTTTTTTTTTTTTTGCGTATTGATGTCCATTCAATTGCTCTAACACCGTTTGCCGAAAAGACCAAATTACTTTTGCACCATTGTCAAAATCCATCAGCCACATTTGTGTGGGCTTATTTCTAGATGCTCTGTTGCGGTCCATTTATAATTGTCTATTCCTTTGCAAATACCACATTGTCTTGATGAGTGTAGTGATAGAGGAAGTCTTAAAATCAATAAGTGTTATTCATATGGGCTTTTTTCTTCTTTTTAAAAACGATTTTAGCTATGCTAATTCCATTGCCTTTCCCTAAGATCTTGAGAATCAGTTGTCTATATCTACAAAAAAAAAAAAAATCCTGCTGGGAATTTTATTGAAATTTCATTAAATCTATTGACCAAATTGGGGAGAGTCAACATCTTTACTCTTTTCAGTCTTCTGATTCATGAACTTAGTATATCTCTCAATTTAGGTCTTCTTTGATTTCTTACATCAGTATTTGCAGTTTCAGCATACAGATCCTGTAACAGTTTTGTTAGATTCATATTTATGTATTTTATTTTTGGAACTATTCAAAAATTAAAAAAAAAAACTTTTAAAGTTCAGGTTCCAATTGTAACTTGCTAGTATATAGAAATGTAATGATTTTTGTATGTTGATCTTTTATCTTGTAAACTTGCTGAATTCACTTATTAGCTCTAGGAGATTTTTTTGTAATTGGGCGGGGGGATTTTCTATGTAGACAATCATGTTGCCTGCATAAAGAGACAGTTTTATGTCTTTCTTTCCAATCTACATGACTTTTTTGTTTGTTGTTTTCACGATATACTTCTTTGACTAGGACATCCATTTCAACATTGAATGGGAGTCATATACTGGACATCCTTGATTTGTTCCCAATCTTAGGGGAAAGGCATTTAGTCTTTAATCATTAACTGCATTAGCTATAGGTATTTTATAGATGGCCTTTATCAGGTTGAGTTTCATTCTATTCCTACTTTGCATATAATTTTTATCATAAATCAATATTAAATTTTGGCATTTTTTTCTGTATCAGTTGATGGGAACTCATGGTTTTTCTTCTTTAGACTATTAATATGGTGGATTACAATGATTTTCTAATATTGGACCAGCCTTGCACTCCCAGAATAAGCCTCACTTTGTAATTGTGTGTTATTCTTTTTACATTTTGACATAGATTTGATTTGCTAACATTGGTTTGCAGTTATTTTATTTTACTATCTTTGTCTGGTTTGGGTATCAGTGTTACTCTTCTGATCTCATAAAATGAGTTGGGAAGTGTTCCAATGTCTATTTTCCAAAGAAGATTTTGTAGAATTGGCCTTAGTTCCTTTTTAATTGTTTTGGGCTAGAGATTCCTTTTTCAGAAGAATTTTAAGAGGAATTTGATTTATTTAACAGGTATACGAGTATTTAGGTTGCCTAAATTATCTTGGGTGAGTTTTAGTAGTTCATGGTTTTCAAGGAATCAGTCCATTTCATCTAAGTTGTCAAATTTCGATGCATTGAATTGTTTATAGTATTCTCTTACTATCCTTTTAATGGTTGTAGAATCTTTAGTAATATCCCTTATTTCATTCCTGATATTGTTAATTTGTGTATTTGTTTTTTTCTTTGTCAGTCTTACTAGAAGTTTATCAATTCTATTGATTTTTTTTAAAGAATCAGCTTTTGTTTTTATTTTCTCTGGAATTTTTAATTTTATTAATTTCTGTTCATTTTTATTATTCTCTTCATTCTGCTTCTTTGGGCTTACTTTGCTCCTCTTTTTCTAGTTTGTTAACATGGAAACCTAGAGTACTGATTGAAGATCTTTTTTCTTTTCTAATACAAATGTATAATGCTAGAAATTTCCCCTAAAGCACTGCTTAGCTGTATCACGCACATTTTGATATGTGCACTTTCATTTTCATTCAGTTCAAAATATTTTCTGATTTTCCTTGAGACTTCTTCTTTGACCAGGAGTTATTTATACATAAATTGTTTAATATTCAAGTTAGGATATTTTCCTGTTCTTTTTGTTATTAATTAACAAATTAATTCTTTATGACCAGAGAACATTTTTTGTATTATTTCAATTTAAAATGTTTCAAATTGTTTTTATGACCTCAGATATAATCTATCATGATGAATGTTCTCTGTTCTCTTGAAAAGAAAAGGTATTCTGCTCTTATTGGGTGGAGTGTTCACATATGTCAATTAGATCCAGCTGGTCGATGCTGTTGTTTAGTTCTATAATCTTGATGATTTTCTTTCTATTAATTTTATCTATTATAGAAAGGGTAAGTGTTGAAGTCTCCATCTATAATTGTGGATTTGTTCATTTCTCTTCTAAGTTCAGTTAGTTTTTGCTTCATGTATTCCGAAGCTTAGTTTTTAAGTTCATACAAATTGTTACATCTTACTGGTGAATTGATCCCTTTCAAAGGTTTATCTCTCTTTATGTATTTTTTTATTACTGATATACTTTTTGGTTTCAGGGGAGGTGGCTCTAAAGCTTCTTTTATCTCATTAAGATAGCTGCTCCAGGTTTCTTTTGATTAGTGTTTGCATAGAACATCTTTTTCTATCCTTTTACTTTTAATCTACATATATCACTATATTAGAAGGGAGTTTCTTATGGGAAGTATATAGAGTAGGGTCATGTTTCCTTTTACTCCTTTCTGATCATCTCTTTTATTTATTGCATTTAGATTATTTCTATCTAATATATTTATTGATACATTTGGATTTATATCTACCAATTTGTTATTTGTTTTCTCTTTGTTCTCTTTTTTATTCAGGTCTCAGTTTCTAAGGAGAAACTTGGGTTACCTGAACATTTTTTAGCTTTCTATTTTAATTTATCTATTGTGTTTTTAATTATCTCTTGTATAGTTTTGTAGTGGTTACTCTAAGGAGTATAATATATATCCATCACTTTTCACAGTCTACTTAGAATCAACTTTACCACTTCAAGTGGAATATGGAAACCTTTCCATCTAAGAGTTCCCTTTATCCTTCTCCATTATGTTATAGTTGCCTTAAATATACATTTAAAACTCCATCATTCAGTGTTAAAATTTTGCTTTTAACTGTCAATCATGTCTTAAAGAACTCAAGAGGAGAAGAATAGTCTATGATGTGTACCCAAATATTTACTATTTCTTTTGTCCTTCTTGATGTTGCAATTTCCTTCTGGTGTTATTTTCCTCCTATCTGAAGAACTTCCCATAGAAATTCTTTTAGAGCTGGTTTGAATTCTTAGGTCAACAAATTCTTAGTTCTCCTTCATCCAAAGATGTCTTTATTTCACCTTCATTTCTAAGCAGTATTTTTGCTGGATATAGAATTCTGGGTTGGAGGTTCTTTTCAGTAATTTTAAAATACTGTGTTGCTTCCTTCTGCCCTCTGTGGTTTTTTCTGAGAAATCCATAGTCATTGAAATTATTGTTCCCTAATAGGAAATGCATATTTTATCTCTGGCCACTTTCAAGATTTTTTTGTGTACTTATTTTTATAGCATTTTGATGATGATGTGTCTGAACACAGACTTATTTGAGTTTATACTGTTTGGTTTTCACAAAACTTCTTGAATCCATAGGCTATTTTCTTTCCCCCAATGAGGGAAGTTTGGGGCCATTATTTCTTTCTCTTCTCCTTCTAGAACTTTAATGACACAAATGTTAGAACTTTTTTTTTTGTCTCACAAGTCTGTGAGGCTCTCTTTATTTTTCCCCCAATCTTTTTCCTTTTTGTTAACTGGTAAGATACTTTCTATTAACCTATTTTCAAATTCACTGACTCTCAGTTTTTCATTTCCATTCTGCTATTGAGCTGATCCAGTAAGGTTTTTATTATGATTTTTGTACTTCTTAGTTCTAAAATTTGTATTAAATTCTTCTTTATATTTCCTATTTCTTTGTTCAGACTTTGTATCTTATCATTTGTTTCAAGAGTGTTTGTGAATGCTTGATAGAGTATTTTTTAAGTAACAGCTTCTATAAAAATCTTTGCCAGGTAATTCCAACATCTGTATATTCTCATCATTGGCATCTGTTGATTGTCTTTCCAATGGAGGTTGACATTTTCCTGGTTCTTTATATGCCAAGTAATTTTGGATAATATGCTAGACAGTTTAATAATATCTTGAGACTATGTATCTTGTTTAAATCCTGTGGACAATGTGATATTTTTATTTTAGCAGGCAATCGAACTAGTGAGGTTCAGCCCACAAGTTCCAACTTGTCTTCTGTGGGCTAGGGTTCCAGTGTTAGGTCAGTTTTCAAAGCTTTGCAGTGCTATTCAGATTTTTCCTATGTGTGTGCCACCCTGTGGCCAGTATGGACATAGGCAGTGGTTTATCTGTTTAGTTCTCAAAGTTTTGATACAATAAATTAGAATCAGATTTGTGTACAGCAGGTCAGGAATGAGCCCAGGAGTACATAAATATCTTTATGGTGTCACTTTCCCAAGCCCTTAACCTACTGCATAAACCTTGGTATTTTCTATTTCCTTGGGTTCCCATTTTGAGCCCTCCATCTATAAATTTGGAGCTTTACTTATCTTACTCAGTTGCCAAGTAGTTCAAAAACAGAGAGAAAAAAGCAATGTGTATATGCTCCACCCTCTTGGGACCACAGATCCACTGATGTGAAAAGAAGGCTCCCGTCTCTCAGACGTTTGGCTCCTGTTGACATCATTATTGATATTGTCCTGGAACTGCTTGAGGCCTGGCTACAAGGAAACAGAGAAAAGAAAAAAACACTTGCCTTCACCTTTACCACTCCACAAGCTGAACTAGAGGCCTTCTCCGGGAGCTCTCTCTGTCTGAGCTCTGGTGCTCTCTTCTGGGATTCAACTCCAATAAGATTAGGACAGAAGATACCAAAAGGGGAACAATGGTAAACTCACCACCAGTTTAGGGGTACTTTCCATTCTGATCTACTTCCCTGATCCATCTGCTACTATTTGCTTTTCAGTATCCTTACATAGTGGCTCCATGAATTCTGTCCATGTTTTATAGCTGAATTCAGTGGGAGACACAAGGTGGATTGTTACTATTCCATTTTATCTGGAACAAAAACTCTACTAAAAAAATTTTTCTCAGGGACTTCCCTGGCAGTCCAGTGGTTAAGACTTTGCCTTCCAATGCAGGGGGTGCAGGTTTGAGCCCTGGTTGGGGAGCTAAGATCCCACATGCCTCGTGGTCAAAAAACCAAAACACAAAACAGAAGCAATATTGTAACAAATTCAATAAAGACTTTAAAAATGGTCCACATCAAAAAAATCTTAAAAAAAGTTTTTTTCATTGTGAAATGACTGCATCAAACACAAAAAATATAAAACATATATGTAAAGTGAAAATAATAATATAATAAATATCAGTGTACCCCCACCTATGATAAAAACTGGAGGTTACTAACTAGTCCCTAAAAAACCCCCCTGTGTGCCCTTCCCATGCTTATATTTCTTCCCACATAGAAGTAATCAGTAACTTGACCTTAGAGGAATCATTCTCTCACATCCTTTCATAGTTTTATCACTTAAGTATATAGCCCTGAACAATATACTGTTTAGCTTTTATTTTTATATTTTCATAAAACCTTTAAAGTATCACATAACTACAGAAAAATACACAGATCACTCGTATGCAACTTAATTATCCCAAAGTCAACACATTTTTAACTACCACCTAATCTACATATAAAACATCACCTGCACTCCAAAGGCCCCTCAGACCTCTCTAGATCATCATTTCTACCTTCTTCCCCAAAGGCAACCATTAACCTGAATTCTAATATCCCAGATTATTTTTGTCTGTCTTAAACTTTATGTAAGTAGAATGATACAAAATATAAGTTTTATGTCTAGCTCCTTCACGCTGATATTATACTTATGAGATCTATCCATGTTGCATATAGCACTAGTGGTATATTTTCACTGTTCTATAGTATTCCTTAATATGAATTCTATATTAATACTATATTTATTTATACTCATTTATTTCTTCATTCTCATGTTGATGGACATTTAGATTCCTTCTGGTTTTTTGTTGTTATGAATGATGTTATGAAGATATTTTGTGCATGCCTTTTGGTGCATATATGTATTCATTTTTGTTGGGTCATTCCTGGAGAGGAATTGCTGGGACAGAGGCTATGCATATGTTCAGCATTAGTAGATATTACCAGTTTTTCAGAGTTATTTAACAACCTACACTTCCACCAGCAGATATGAGCACTCTAGTTGCAGGAGGAAGGTTTTTTTGGGGTTTTTTGTTTTTTTAATAAGCAGCCATTGTTAGAGAGAAATACCATCATATAAATAGAGAGGCGAAAAATCAAAAACTAGAATTACAATGTTCCCTAGATTTAAACCTGGGCCTTCAGTCTTGAGACTAATGTAATCACTGGAAGATACACTTCTAAACTGATAAAACTAAAAAAACAGAAGAAATAAGGGAAGTTTTAAAATATGAAAATAAAATAAAGGTGTACACTCCCTGGAACAGTATAATCTTGGATTATCCTGCATAGAGATTATAATGTTATTTTCTAATAAGAATTTTTTTTTTAATCTAAGGGCTCCAAACAGTAAACAAATGGTTTGAAGAGTTCCTGATATTTTTAAAAATATAGGTAGTACTAATATTTTTGAAAAGTTTTATACAATAAATAACCAAATATATAAAGTCATAAGTTATCTTTCATTACTGACTCAAGTTCTGTAGGAAATAAAGGGGCTGCCTAGGGAATGTTGTGAAAGCTTAAAAGGTCCTACCTGTTAAAACAAGAATCCCCCACAAGCCCATTATAATGTCAGAAATTCCCCCTTAGAATGGGAATAAATATTTATAATGTTATAAATTCCCCATTTATATTAAAGACAAGTTAACCATTATAAATAGAAATACATACTTCCAGGGAGTTAAAAGCAACTAACAAAGGAAATCTACTTTTCAATTATTTTTTTTTAAACCATAGCATCATTTCCATCATCCTTCAGTTTTTAGAGGAGTGATCGATTCATGCTGAGGCATTTGCATACTTGCATCATACGTTTTTGATAACAGGTCACTAGAAATTGTGAGATGGTTGATCATGGCCAGTATGATTCATGTCGGCCACAGAACCAACTGTTGTCATGAAATACCTGATCTGAAGCAGATTTAACCACCACCACGTCATAATGTTTTAGTCCATTGAGCAACCTGTAGTCAAGTTACATGCTCAACATGAAATAATATGCACCCAGGCTAAAGCCTCTATACACTTTGAGTTATACTCAACAAAACCAAATCCATAGTGTCAATGACAGGAAAGTACTTTTCAACTTTTCCCAGTGATTCAAAGACCTCTCTGCTATATATATACATGTATATATACATGTATGAAGTATGGAAGCGCATAAGAGTAAACAAAAATAACAACACAGAACAGTATTTGCCCTAATGGAAAACTTAGCCTGGTAGAAAAGTCATACATGTTAATACTCTGTATAGATCCCTATAAATGTACATACCACATTTCATTATAATTATTTATGTGTCTGTCTCCCTCACTATACTGTGAGCTGCTTAAGGATAGGGATAATTTCTCACCCACCACCCAACCATTATCATTCCTGGTCTGAGCAAGATCCGTCTCATGTTCTACATGTTTCTATTTCTCATGCCCCTCCTGTAAAACTTGTAAGTATTTTCATTCATATATGTTAAATGTTCTTGCAAAGTATGCATTGTTATTTTGTGTGCACGTGTTTTTAGTATATGTAAATTGTATCACGTTATATAATTCATTCTGTTTCCCTACTTTTTTCATTCAGGACTATATTTTACAGATCCGTCCACATTGCTAGGAGCACACCTAGACTACTGCTCCTTACTGCTGCACAGGACTCCAAGGAATACACCCACCATCTTTTATCTATCCAGTCTTGCAACGACAGACACTCCAGCTCCTTGCCACCACCAATAACATCCATACTGCAATAAGCATCCTTGCACATATGTCATTATGGACAACACGGGAAGTTGTCTGGGAGGTAGACCAGGAACAAATCTGCTGTGCACAGTTTTGCAGCATGCAGTACGCCTACATCGGCTACATCAGTCTATAATTCCACCAACCATACGTGAGGAGTCTCAAATCTCAGTTTTTTGCCAACGCTTGGTATTACGCACTTCTAATTTCTAG